>NC_056725.1:1902001305-1902076305 GCF_019279795.1 Protopterus annectens
GCTTTAATAAATGTTTCTCCATTTTGAAGTGTTTTTTTAAACTGTGGTTTTGGTTTTCTACTTCTAGTTGCCCGGTTTGAGTTTTTAGTATTTAGCTACCAAAATGCATTTATAAAATACTTGAAATTTGTCATTTGGAATTAGGATTAAAACACTGCTGGAAAGGATAGAAGATGAGAGTGAAGTAGAGTGTTATGAAGGTTTTGGGTTACCAAGTTTCTCGAAATAACATGAATTCATTTCTAGTGCATATGTTATAATGGAAAATGTTTTATCTGAAGAAGGATTCAGGAGGGGTGCACATAGGAGAGGAGAAGAAAATTTGTTTTAGCTCTGAATGCTATGCAGGAAAGGAACACTAGATCATAAGTATGCTACAGGAAAGCAGTGGTTTTTGTTCTGGATATTATTAACAAAAGAGGCAACAAGGAAAATGGCTCTGCATGAGGCAAAAACACAATAAGCCTTTAAAAGGGACGCACCGTACTGTTCCCTTCTTTGTGAAAAAGAAGAAAATTAATAATCATATTGGTTCATATGTTCATGGGTAGGTACTAGGCTATTGTAGTTTGTTGCAGAGTATGGGAAGTCTCTGGGACAGGAATCTTTCCCTCCAGCATGTTCTATTTATTGTGGTGACAAGGTTTAGGTCCCTAGAGCGTGTAGCTCAGAGGGATTGAGATTTCTTTAAGTGGAGCATGTCCAAAAGCTCTGGGTTTGACATAGCTTTGTGTGTCAGGCAGAGATCGCCTCTGAGTAGGCGATATGTGACGGAGTAAAGCTGCAGTTTTTTGAGATGGTCTGTGTAGGGCATCTGTTTGAGGCCGGTAATCCTCTTTGTGAGGTATTTCTGTGGTCTTTCCAGTTGTTGTAGATGTCTTATGAGGTACATACCAAAAGGGGCATTGTACTCTATAATGGGTTTAATGAGTGATGAGAAGAGGGGAACAATGACCTCTTTTTTCCTGGATGAGAAACCTTTTGTGATGAGATGTGCCACGTAGAAGGATTTCCTGACTACTGTGATGATGTGATTATCAAAGGAGAGACTACTGCCCACCTGTGTCCCAAGGTCTCTTATCACACTTTCGGTGTTAAGTAGACTACCACCTATGTGGTAGTTCATGGGTACAGAGTTTGTACCAAAAGGGATGACAATGCACTTTTTGGCATTGAGCTTGAGGTCAAGGCTTTGACACCAGGCATCTGTTTCAGTGAGGTCCTTTTGTAAGATGTCCACATCTTTTGGAGTTTTGATTATTGCTCCTAGTTTGCAGACATCTGTGAACTTCATTAGCAAAAGACCTTCTGTGTTAGCCTGTACTTCAGAGAAGTAGATACCAAACAGGAGAGGACTCAGGACTGAACCCTGCGGTACTCCACTTGTCACTGGTCTGAAGTTGGATTTGGGGTCTGCTACTTTCACGGTGTGGGTTCTGTCAGTGAGCCAGTTGGCAACCCATCTTGTGACATAGGGATTTATACCTAGTTTAGTGAGTTTATCTATAAATCCAGAGTGGGGGATGGTGTCAAAAGCCTTGGTGAGATCTAGATAGGCTGTGTGAACCACGTTACCCTCATCTACGGCTCTGGTGACCTCTTCAAAGAAGTCTATCAGGTTTAGGAGACATGATCTGCCTTTTATAAACCCAAACTAGGTGTTTCCAGAGTTTGGGGTCTATATTGAATTAGCAAATGCTTAGAAAAGTGAACACTAATTCATCAACCTGGAACCCAGGTAAAAAAAATCGCCAGTCCAAAAAAAACTTAAAACATTATATAATGTGGGGGGCTTTGCTGCCCACACCCCCCCTACTTAAATATACCAACTCTGAAATTGCACCACAGTGGAGGAAATGGCGAACTCCCAAAACCGGCCCAGCGATTTGTTGCTCTGTGAAAAAAATCACTGTTCTGGGTGTTTGAGATCGTACGCTTTCACTTAAAAGGGGTCGCTGAATTAGCATTCACTTTTCTAAGCATTCGTTAATTCAATATAGACCCAGAGTTTGGAGATTACCAATGTCATTGTTTATAAGTTCCATGATGATATGTTCCATACCCTTCATACCAGGCTCATCAGGCTAATGGGGTGGTAGTTTCCGGGGTCCGTGGTGGCTCCCCCTTTGTGGAGTGGGATAACCGTCGCTGTGTGCCATTCAGTGGGCACATAGCCTGAGGTGAGGTTATGATTGAACATGGTACATAGGTGGGTTGCCAGTTCCTTCCGTAGTTCATGTAGAACGCAGCCTGGGATGTTGTCAGGTCCCATGGATGCTGTGTTCTTGGCTTTGGAGAGTGTGTTTTTTATCTGTGCCATGATTACAGGAACTTTGCATTCTTCCGGTATAGAGATGGGCCCTTTAGGGGATGAGAGGAGGGTAAAGTTAGTACTGAACCTATCTGCCAGGATATTGGCAATATCAGTTGGTTCTGTATATTTAGTGTCATTGTGCTGTAACTCAGAGCAGATCTAAGTGTTGTCATTGAGATTCTTGGTTCTGTTAAGGATTGCACGATCCATGCACTCGTGTAAGTGCTTTTAAAGTGCATTTGTGTAGGATTCAGCAGTCATACCTCTATTGTCTGTCAGCATGGGTGTCGTGAAGTTTGCCACTTCTGTCTTAAGAAGCGTGAAGTTGGCTTTGGAGAAATTTTTTATGGTGGTTTCCCTAATGAGGGGTGGGGGAGGGATGTGGATGTCTAGGGTGATTAGCTTGTGGTCGGATCTGACCCACGAGGAAGTGACCTCTGGTTTGGAGCACCAGTTGCCCATGTTGTTAATTATCAGGTCTAGGATATTGCAATATCTATATCAATAAGTTGATCCAAGGTATTGGACTTTATGAATTCCAGAAAACGTTGAGCACAAAAGTTGGTACATGAGTAGTTTTCCCAGTTAATGGTGGGGTAGTTGAAATTGCCCATTATTAGAGTGTTAGGTTGCACCTCAATATTTTCCAGTGTATCAAGAAATGAGGAGTGGGAATCCTGGGGCATGGTGGGGGATCTGTAGCAAGCTACAGTTTGGATTGCGGTCTTGCCCAGTGTTAGTTGCACTTGGATAATCTCGGATGCATTATCCTGAGCAACTAGGTGTAGATATCCTTAATGAATATGGACACACCTCTGCCTTTAGTCTTTCAGTCCAGGTTAGGTAGCTGAAAGGTGTGGTATGAATTATAGCCTGGTAATGCATGGGTACTCTCTGAAGCCTTGAAGCAGGTCTCTGTCACTGCACAGATGTCAATGTTCTCCATTCTAAGGAGTGCCTCGAGTGAGTGCATTTTGAGGTTTAGACTTCTAGCATTGAGTAGCAATATCCTCAGATTTTGATTGCTTGTACCTGTTACGGTGCTGAATTTGTCATTTGAACCTTGCCTAAAAAAGGCACTCAAGGGGTGGCTAGAGTCTTAGCCAGTATCCAGAATCCCAGGGGTGACAGATGCAGGCCATCTCTGGCAAAGCATCGTGGTTTGTCGATCATGTCATCCCAGGCAGGTAGATACTGGATTCCCTTAGAATGACACCAGAAGCTTAGCCAATTGTTAAAGTCAATCATTTTGTCCTTGTACTGTGGTATCATTCCGTCTGATGGTAGGATGCTACTAAGGGCTAAGATCATACCTGCCTGGGCTACAAGATCGGACAACTCCTCCATGTCCCTTTTCATGTAGTCCAGGGAGGTATGTCTCAGGTCAATCACACCAACATGGACAATGACAGAATCATATTTGTACTTGTTGTGGAGTGACCTGAGTGCATGCATTATGTGTCGGATCCTGGAACCCAACAGGCAGCTGACAGTAACTTTCTCCTTGTTTAGCCTGGTGAGTGGAACATCAGTGTGCCTGACTATAGAGTCACCTATGACTAGAGTGTTGGGTACATTGTTATGCCTTATGGGCTGTGGTTGAGTGACACACTGAGTTTGTGAGCTATGTGTCATTTGGGTTGTGTTGGGGGGTGGAGGTTGCTTGTGTTTCTACTTTGGAGGTCCCTGTTGCTTGGGAAGGTTTTTATTAAGAGCCTCCGTGAATGTAGGTGTGTGTTTTTGTGTTTCTATGTGTGTTTTTTGGTGGTGTAGGTTTTGAGGGACTATGTGATGAGTGTGGCGTGGTGCAAGTGTTTACATTCTCCTCTTGACTGTCTAGTCCAGTCTTGGGTGAAAAGAGCTTTGCTTCCAGTTTGGCTATATAAGTACATCTCTCACAGGTTGTAGTTTTAGATGGTAGGAGAAGAGGGTTGTCTGTGTACATGAGGCAATTGCTGCATTGCCCCAAGATGCCCAGATTCATCAGGTAGACAGAAGAAAACACCGGGAGCTGACCTTTAGACATGCCTGGATAGGTGTTTATTTGTTAAGTACTAGAAACTGTTTTCCTCTAGACAAGTGAGGAAAGTTGAGTGCTATAGTAATTTGTAGCTTATTTAGTGCTTACAATGGGTTCTGAACAAGTGCTGAGCTCAAAGAAACATACTTGAGTGCTGAAACTAAAAAACTGGCTAGTTCTAAGAAACAAAATTAAACTAGAAGGCTTCCCTCCAACACAGAACGGCTTGGGGGCTCAGAAGCCCACAAACAGTCCCGGACACAGCAAATCTGTATCCAGGCTAGACTACCCACAGGAAAGGCAGGAAACAAGCTTAGAAATTTTTTTTTTTTTTAAGTGGAAAGAGAGAAAGGAGGAGCAGAAACTAAGTGGATTGGCCTTCTCAAATGTTCTCCCTGTATTAGGTAGAATGAGGTAATGACATTAGACTGGAAGGAGTGTCCCAGATCAAATTTACAGTAGGGGCAGGCAACTGCAAAACCACCAACTATCAGAACAGCATACAAATAAGGAGGGAGGGTATCAGGCAAACTGCAGAAATGTTTCTCACAGCAAAAAAGCAGCAGTGAGCCTTTAAATTAAAGTTTTAAACAGATAAAGGAGCCTCTAGAGAAAACTTTTAACTGCAAAGAAGTTATATGACACTCTCCTTGGCAGGAGATCAGAATCAAACAACCCAAACAGATGCTTAATAAAAGTGGACAATTTCCCGTTAATACCTCACACACAGTAAAACTAGCTAGAAAAGTATGCAGTAGACAAAGTGCTATAAATAACTCGAAAAAATAAGCAAAAAAACAGGATACTTAATGTTATATATTATAGATCCGAGTTTGCCCAGTGTCCTTCCTTTGATTAGCTCAGTGTGAAATGGCAGAAACACTCACAAACTTACTTCTTAGGTAACAGAAAGTTGAAACCCAAGACAACTTTTAAAAAAAGCTCAAAAGAACCAATGAGGTGCTTAGTCTAAGCTGTAGTCCAGGTGACCCTAGTCAGCCAATGACCTTAAACAATCCTCTCTTACTGAAATGCCTAATGGCTTTGGCTAAACCAAGATGTCCCTGAATATGTGCTCAGACACACAGCCTCCACAAACACTAGGCCCAAACACGAGCCTGAATATGGACAATGCTACAAATATCCACACTACTTAGAAACAAACTGCAGAAATGTTTCTCACAGCAGAAAAGCAGCAGTGAACCTTTAAATGAAAGTTTTAAACAGATAAAGGAGCCGCTAGAGAAAGCTTTTAACTGCAAACAAGTTATCAGAATCAAACAACCCAACAGATGCGCAATAAAAGTAGACAATTTCCAGTTAATACCTCACACACAGTGAAACTAGCTAGAAAAGTATGCAGTAGACAAAGTGCTATAAATAACTCGAAAAAATAAGCAAAAAATACAGGATACTTAATGTTACATATTATAGATCCGAGTTTGCTCAGTATCCTTCCATCGAATGGCTCAGTGTGAAATTAATATTAAGGGTCATTTGAAGATTAGTATACTTAGAGACAGAAGACAATGGCAGACTGGGAAGGGAATAATAAAGGTAAGAAAGGCCCAGTGACAGATCTAGTCTAAGGAGTCCAGTGATTTAATATGAAGTCTCTTTTAGTTATATGATTAACACCCACAAATCCTTTTCATGCTCTGTTGCCTTCAACTTCTTTCCTCTAGTTTGTACTTCACACCAAGGCTTTTGAGGGCCAGAAGCAGTACTTTACATTTTCCCTTCCACCTTAAGCAGCCTTTTTTAAGTTCTTTCTTCAGCTACTTCATCCATCCTTCATTGTTGTACATAGCTTTGTGTCAACAACAAAGAGCAAAAGACGATGTGTCTGCATTTTTTAGCTATATCCAGAATAAACACACTGAACTATAATAATCACAGGATTGACTCCTGTATTCTCTAGTCACTTCCATTATCTCTTACATCATCCCTCTTACCACAGCCTGTGTCCTGTCCCTTGAACTTGCCACTATCCAGACCCCTCTCTTTTTTTTCTCCCTGCATCTGACCATCAGCTGCCATCAGCATTTCTCCTTGTTCACTGGGTTTTCCTGACCAAACATAGGCTATACTGTGCTGCACCTGACCCATGTCTGGGGCCGGTGAGGATATTGAGGCTAGCAGTGCCATACTGCTGATGGAGAGTATGCCCTAATCCTTAACACCCTGCAAAAACCTTACGAGTTCTGTGATTTCTGTCTTTGGGAGGTGCATGCATGCTTCCATGTATGATCTAACTTCCAACCTAGCAGTATACATTTGCTATAGCATGGAGCCTGCCATGCTCTTGCACTACTATTGCACTGAGCTTTGACTACTCTCTCCCCTAGGATAATCAAGCCAATATTGGCCCTCACTTCTACCCTTCTCAGGGACCAGGGTAGTGAATTAGAATGGGTCTATATCACATAGTCGAAGTTCCATAACTCCGAACACCTAATGATAAAACCACTATGTTCAAAGTTACAGAACTTTGACTACGGAAAAAAAAAAAGAACGGACAACAAAATAAATTGTTGTAAAATGGGTACAAGCCCCTCTGCACCCTCCACCCCTCCGCTACTTAAATATATCTACTCCAAGATCGCACCACATTGAACAAAATGGAAACCTACGCTTATGGAGATTTCCATTCAAATGCTCAAACTTTTACAAATTCAAACTTATGGTCTTGACCATATGTGGTTCGAACTTATAAAAGTTTGACTACGTGATAGGAACCCAATTAGAACATTTGAGGTGAAGATCTATCAGGAGTTGTGCAGAGGGGGAAGATCAACAGAAGAAAGGGAGAGAGAAATAAACTAGATAAAGAGAAGGAACTTGTGAAGCTCTCTCCCATGTTTGTTCATCATTCTAGGCTGCTCTTCCCTTTATCCTTTCTGCTCTCTCTCTCATTCTATATATATATAAATATATGAGAAAAAAGTTTTTCTTCCCATTCTATAACCATTCTGACAAATTCCTTTTAACTTGTGCCTTTATTGTACCTCTACTTGCACCTTGAACTTTCATTCCTCCAGCTATCCTATCCTTTGCCCTAATTACTAGCTGTGCATTCATAGTTGGCTACATTGGCCTTTTCCTCTTTCAGACATTTTACCTTTTTCAAAGCTTGTGTCCACAGAATGAATACTCAATCCTTAACCCATTTCAGTAGCTTGTTTATTCCCTCAGTTTACTGTTTGACCTTGTCCCCAAATCAACATAACCTGCTTTGCTAAAAACTCACTCTGTCATATTTCCCTTTCTATTCTTAATCCCCAGTCTCATGACAAGGTCAGTGCTGGCTAACAGTGCCTTCACCTGGACATTCCCAACTCCTTCCATCTTTGTTAGGAACACATTCAGAATGTTATCCTTTTCAGGTAAACCTCTGCATCATTTAGCTGAATTCCTCATAATCCATTAACCGAGTCAACTCCCACTGCCTTTCTACCTGAAGCTAGGTGCTTGTTATATCCCAGTCTGCAACTCTCAATATCAGATCCTCTTGTGTATAAGTATCTTAATCCTATTCCCTCTTCTATGATATGTGGGGCTGGTTTACTACATGAAGCCACCAGCACTTCTCCCTACCTCTGTCTGCACCAACAGTGCACTTCCCCCTGGTTATGTCCCTGTCTGCTGTCCTGCTCACATCAGGAGGTAGTGTTCTGCCTCCTCTTTATGCTACATTATTTGCCCACCTCTACGTAGATGAATGCTAAAGCTCTTTCTCTTTTTACCCTGCCATTGCTATGCCAGCTATATCTGGTCATTCATATCCTACTCACTCTTGTCATTAGAATATGTTTTGGTGATCTGAGCTAAATCTACTGTCCCCTTTGGCCTCACCTTTTGACCTTAACCATTTTCCTGCTCATACTCATTGCAGTGCATTATGGTACTACCCATCTGTGTTCTAAATCACCCTTCTTTCTTCCTTTGCTATGCTCTGTGTTTGTCCTTCTTCTGTTTACCTGAGCACATATTCCCTCTTCTGTTTCTGTGACACCTTCTTCACATTTCCATCTTAGTTTCAATATACAGTCATTGAGATTTACATTTCCAGCCCAGCCGTGAACAAGCATTACTATTTCTTCTTGGCTAAGATGAAAGCTCTCCCTGGCCCAAGGCTGGTCTCCCTGGCTGGTTTCTCCCATTCTCATACTAGTTCTCTGTCCCTCAGTTGGCCACTACCACAGCCAGTCACTATACATCCTAATCCTCTGGTTTTAAAACATGTTGCTACTGATCCAGGTAATACTTCTAAAATGCACTCTTCAGTCCATTCATCTGGGATCTCTCTCTGCTACCTCCACAGCCTTGTTCTCAGATACTTGTCAACCCTGTCTCATTGCTGACCACTTCGATCACACCCACACTTACAGCTTAATGAATTGAAGTCTCATCTAAGTGTAATCTAGTTTCTGCTGCCTGCCTTGCCAAGATACTTAACCCTATGGTGATTGAGTATTTAATCACTAAAACCATATTTTGTATCCCTACAAATGATGCCATTAGCTTTACTTCATGAACATGCTACTACTTTTCCTATTCTCAACACTCCATCATCAGTTCCAACATCCATGTCTGTGCTGGTCATCTCCTTCTCTGTGCTGTATCTGACCATTCCTCCTCTACTCTTCCTATAAGCCTCCAGCACCTTTATTATTCCTTTTGCCCTCCATCCCTCCATTCTACCTTAGGGAACCCCTGCCCACTTTCCTTTCACTCCTCTTTTTGTTTTGGCTCCTGGATTACCACATCCACTTCTTCTTTAAAGCTTGTCACTGCTGTCTACACCTGTCCTTCCATACTGATTTCTTTTCCTTGACCTCTCTTATTTGGCAGTAACTCCCATTTTCCCTTTTTCACTTCACTTGTGTGGTACTCTTCTTAAAATGTCATGTTTATTTTGTCCTCTGCCTTTTCCTCACTTACCTTTTCTCAGTCCATCCTGTTTATAAGTTTCTTGTTCCTTTCTCCTGCCTGCTCTTCCTCTAACTTTTATCAATTTACTAGCACTACACTAAAAATATCTAGCTGCCATTTTCTGCCATGCAGTTTCCCTAGTCTTCTGTAAATATCATATCCTCTGCCACCAAAAACCATACTGAGTAAAACAGCTGCATCACATTCTGATTTCTTGCTCAGCTTGTAAACATCTCTCATCGTTTCCCATTCTTTAATCCTTTCTATTATCATTATTTAAGCAATAATCTATGACAAGGTGTAAATAATGAAGGATTCACACATATGTAAATCCTGCATTACTCATCCCAGGGACTAGATTACTGCTATTATAAAATGACAATATTAAAAAAGAAATAAATTGCTTACCTTTCTAAATAATGACATCGTAAGTCTTAACTTCTTTTGTATGTGGTAATTTTGCATCAAATTCCATGACTGAGGATATCTTCCAAATGTAGTAAAAGCCAAGGGTGAAGAGTGGTATAAACAACAAGTAATCCAACAACTTTATTCACAAATCCACAATAAAATAAAAAATTACATCCAGGTCAAGCACTTTCATATTATCACTTCTATTTTATTGTGGAATTGTGAATAAAATGTTTGGGCATTAGTTATTGGAGTTGGAGTGTATATCTTCCGAATGTACTACACATGTGCTGGACATGAACATGCCAATATTTGCACAGAACATTATGTAGAATGCAGTTTGTGTCACTTTCTTTGCTTTTTAGGACACTGGAATGTGCGTATGGCCTACTGTTTACATGATAATGCCCACAGACTCTTAATATCCTCATGATGAGTCTGAGCATTTTTAAAATTGGGAGACTTCACTTTATTTTTTAATTATTATGTCTACCTTTGGGGAGAGTGGAAGTTTGTCTTCCACATCCTGTCAGTAGTTACATGTCTTTTCTCCATTTAGTGGAGCAGAGAATATGGCAGTTACAGCTTTTAAGTTGCTAGAGCTGGCTGAATGTATTCCTTTGGGTACTGCTGGTTTGCAGAGGACATGCTATTAATCAGTCCAGTCTAATTGCATAGTTTTTAATATTAATACATTTTCCTGTATAATACTATTTTATACTTATACAAACATATCTCTTTTAGCAAATAGCTTATATCATAGTATTTATCCATGACCTCAAAAATATATACCCAATAGTCAGCCTAGATGTACAGACCACTAGATAAATATCAAATGGCAAAAAAAAATGAAACAAAAAAAACTAAGGAAACGCTGTGAAACAAGACAGAACAATATATTTGGCAATGGCATTTTCTCAAAAGAGGCAAAGGACTTCATCAGAATAAATGAACCTTATACAACAACTATAATTTATACAAAATAATACAGCTACGTGACAAACACTTTTAAATAACCAAACAAGTTGCTTTTAATTACTTATACAGTTGCCTATTTAAAAATATCAATGATAAAACCAAACATAGAGGCACCAAAGGTCCAACATGGCACAAAGAAAGTAAAAATACAAAAAAATCCACAAAAATCACCAGGTTTAAAATTGTACAAAGCAATTTAATAAAACAATCAGGACCAGCACGAACTGGCACTTCTGGGAGTATATCCCTTTTGCAAGGTGCATTAAACAACATATTTATGCAATTAAACTGACAAATGAAAAAAATGCATTGTACAGACATTAGAAAAAAATGTGTTAGCTGTAATAAACTTTCCAACAGACTGAGGAAGGGATATACTCACGAAAGTGCTAATTTCTTTTAATTGTGGTGGCCCTGATTGTTTTATTAATGCATCATACAATTTTAAGCCTGGTGGTTTGAGTGGATATTTTTGTAATTAAAAAAAAAACATTCCAAAGCGATACTGTCATTAAAACATGGATGTTTATTTACCTGAAGGTTAAACTGCTATAAAGCATACTAATCCCCACCTCTTAACTCTAAAGGTAAATCATCTAACACAGAAAAATAAAAATGTATTACAATTCAAAACAAATTAACCCTTGTGTTAATAAATCAAGCAGCACATCATGGATCTTCTTATATTTTTCAGTAAAGTAATAAAGATGTGCTGGTTTGTACTCATCTGTCTTAGATAAAATAATTTCAATGTAATCTTTACATGCTTACCGGCCCACTTCCCTTGTTGCCATCCATGTACCCGATTTCTTTCTTGTTGGATAAATCACTATAATTTCTTATTATAAGTGTAATTCTACTGGAGTGGTATATTTCAGTTCTTGCTGTAAATGTAATGCTTTTTATAAGGCATAACCACATATATTTTTTTCAAGGTGGATTAAACAACATATTTATGCAAATTAAAAAGAAACATGAAAACAATGCCTGGTACAGACATTAGAAAAAATGTGTTGGCTGCAATACATTTTCCAATAAATTTATGCAGACAGTCCATACCTAAATTATGTTAGGGTTTAAAATTAAATTTATAAAAAATAGTCCAAACTATGTGAGAAAAGGAGAGAAGCTACAGCAAGGCAGAATATACTGTGTGGTGGCCTGTTCACCTGCAGAAGAAAAATGACATAGGTAATACAGACTACATTAAAGAAAGTCATGCAGCACTGCAGTATGTGTGTTGCATCTTTTATGGTATTGCAAAACTGGGACACATAAATGTTGTATAATAGTAATCTGCCAGAGGAGAGAATGGACATAACTTGTACTTTGTAAACTAACTACACACACACATGTACACACACATACATATGCATATACACACAAATACGTACAGACATGGGTTCCCTTTGGAATCTTGAAATCCTAAAACCTTGAAATTCATATAGTCGAAACCATATGATCAAAGTTTTAGAACTTCAAAATTCTGAACAGAGATTTGCATACAGCGTGGAACAGGGTTTTCCCTTTTCTTCACTGTAGTGCAATCTCGGAGTTAGTATATTTAAGCAGCAGGGATGTGGGGGGTGTAGGGGGCTTGACCCCCTGCAGAAACAGTGAGAAAGTGTTTTTTTTATTTTATTTTTTTTATGTTGGATTTATTTTGGAATCTCAACATTCTGAAACATCGATCCTATGAAATTCAATGTTGAATCCACACACACACACACACACACACACACACATATATATATATATATATATATATATATATATATATATATATATATATATATATATATATAAATATAGATAGATATAACACACACACATACAGGGTCATGGCATCGCAAGCATGTGTGTGTGTGTGTGTGTGTGTGTGTGTGTGTGTGTGTGCGCATATGTGTGAGTGTGTTTGCTGTACACTGGTGCATGCCACCATGGGATTCCTGGCATACAGGAGAGCACAGTGCAGTTCAAATAGAACTAAAGTACATTTAGTCATTAATCATTCCTGCATGCCAGCCATCTACATCTCATTACAGTATTGTATTAATGATGTCACTGTACATGTACAAAACACAGCTGTACAAGAATGTTATGTAGGAGATACACCCCTGCTTACTTGATATACCTGTGCAGACAGGTATACAATATTATTAGTACTGGCAGCAAAGCGTGCTGTGGTTGTGCTTGTAGTCTTTGTATGTATGTATGTATGTATGTGTGTCTATGTATCAATATGCCTATTCATATGCACTTTTGGTTCATGTAATTTTATAAATTTTCCTACAGATATGGCACTGTTTGTAATTGAACCTTTATGTACTCAGAGGATGAGCTGTGCATGAGGGTTCTCTCACTGTTGTACAGTTAGCTTTGGCACTAACCTTTGATACTTTCTTAGCTTGGTGCCTTCTGGACGGCTAACACACCTCAGGAACTGCATTCTAGCACCATGTCAGATAACATCCTGTGTACAGTCACAATTTCTGAATAGGGTTTCATCAGTTATTCATGCTAAGCTACACATTTGCATATGTTTTGTACACTTCTAGGAGAATCATTGTGTCTAAGCCTATCTGCTGTGCTGTCCTAACAATCAGTTGGCTCTCAGTCATGTTTAGACATTTTCCATGTTGTTTTACTGCACATTAACACTATATACTGCTTAATGCCTCTTTGAATCCTGGCTTCTGTTATGTGCTATTCAGTTTAATACAATGTGATCAGATTATGGGCCTCCGTAATGTACTAGTGAATCCACAAATAAATACACACACACACACACACACACACACACACACACACACACACACACACACACACACACACACACACACTTTTTCTGGGAAATTGTTCTGTTTAATTTAATATAAATGTAAATACAACATTAAGAACAAGATAACAAAGTGTTTTAATTATATAATGTTAAATTAGAGATATGTTTATAAAAACATGTTTATAATGGGAAATAATGATTAAGGCTATTCAGCAGTTCTCCCTGGAAGTACTTTTTTTTCCTGCTGTGCTTAAACATTTCTGTGCGTTAATCTATTTTTTTATAATGTGACATCTAGTCACTCATAAGAAATTATCATTTTCCAGAGTTGTCTATGTCTGATAACCATGAAATACATAAATGCCACTGAAACTCAGTGCAGGGCTTCTGCAGCAGTTTGTCCTTTCATCTGATTAAATACATACTTCTGCCTGCTGTTCTTCTTATAAAAGGAGCTCAGGTGGTGGAGAGGGGACAGATATTTACAGGCGCAGTAGTAGTCATAGCAACAATGCAGCCTGCTAGGTAGCAGTAGTAATCATAACAACACTGTGTCCTGCTGAGTCACGTAGACAGTAACAGCATGTCTTGCTGACTTAAGATGTGATTCAGAGTGGACACTTAAAACTAGAAGACATTTGGAGACATCTGATCTTCTCTCCCATGTCATTTAATGACTTTTTTTTCAAAACAGGTATTAAAAAATTACCTGAGCTCTTTGGAGCACTCCCTATGCCTAACTCTATATCAACATGTTTTCAAGGTTGTTGCTGTACTACAACAAGCAAAAACTGTTAAAGCCCATAAAGTTCCAACCTACAGATATGTTCATCATATTGACCACTGCTGCAGTAGTCTTAGCTATATGGGTTATATCCTGCAAAAGAGATAACAGCTGACAACTGTCAAGCAACTGAGCTGAAAGACAAGTTTTGGCCCCAAACCCTTCAGAGCTTTATTGCCACTGAACCATACACTCCTTTCAGGCTTTTAATGATCAACAGTCAGCTTGGGCTTTCCTTTGCTAGGCAGGTAAGTTCCCATGGGGGGATCTTCCATTTTCTTAATTGTGTTGATGTTTATTATTTTCCTCTTCAGGAAAATTATTTTAAAGCTAGGAGGGTTATGTTTTAATGCACTGTCTCGAGACTGTAACATACTTTTAAATAGAGCACTCATTTTTTTCTGTCAGTTTAAAACTATTGTAAAGTAACTGAAAACATTTTTTCTGTGGAGAAATTTGATTTATTTTTCTTTCGTGGGGCTGGAGCAGTGCTCTAAAATGCAATAATCCAATAAAAAGCAGTGCAAAGAAAGATGACATAGCTATGGGCACTTCTTGTGCCAATAGCTACACCAGTATTGTAATGACAGCATGGGAGGATGATGCTTTAATCAAAGGGCCCTTTAAGAAGTGTATAGGTTTCTAGTGACGCTTTGTCGATGATTTGCTTTTGATTTGGAATGGCACTTAACTTAAGCATTTTTATGAATTTATTAACCTTAATACTGACTTTTCAAAGTTTACTATTAATTATTCCCTCCACGAAGCTGATATTTTGGATATTAGGTTGACTAAGGATGATAGGGTAAAGTCTGTACCATGTTATACAGAAAGGATTGTAGTGTTAATAGTTTATTACATTGTAAATGCATGCATCCCACACATATTTTCGACAATGTGGTTAAGGGACAATGCATGATGGTTTCCAGGCTATGTGTAGATGATGAAGTGTTCAAGAAAGAATTGACAAATCTGAACACTAAATTTATAGACAGAGGTTATAATCGTACAAGGGTTCATGATATTTTGGTGCAGGTTGAAGTCTTGAGGTCACATACTGTGAAATCATACTTTTCAGAAAATTTGGTGGGAACACTGAGACGTAGGTGGGCTACAACTGGGATGCTAGTTCTTTTTTCCAGTAATGTTAGACCTGTCCTTGAGATTTATAGGAAATTTTGGCCCATTCTCGCTACAGATGAGGGTATCAGTAGAATTGTTGGACCCCATCCCAGTTTTGTATATAAAAACATGAAATCCCTTAGGAGATTATAGTGTTACCCTAAGAAATTTTCAGACAGCGGCCCTATGAGTTCTACCAAGGTCACCCTGCCATGTTCTAGATGTAATTTTTGTGAATACATCAACACGACTGGTAAATTCAGTCACCCAGATTTAGAAAAGGAATTTGTTTTCAAGATAAATGCCAACTGTGAAACCAAACACATTGTTTACCTGGCACACTGTGTGGTATGTTGCTCATTTTTTGTAGGCAAGACGGACAGGAGGTTCAGGGATAGGATAAGTAAACACCTCTATTATGTCAGGAATGGTATGGTGAGTAATGCCCTCGCCAAGCACATTCTTGACAAAGACCATACTCATTGGTTTACATTTTTGGCCATTGATAGAACTTTACAGGATGGGAGGTTAGGAGACATTAGGAATAAAATGGAAAATAGTGAAATGAGATGGATAGCGCATTTGAGAGCAGATAATGGCAAGGGACCGAATGATAAAGTCCCTTTGAAACCTTTGCTGAAAGCCAGACCTCTTTTTAGATAGATTTACACTGACATTTTTACATGGGGTCTATATTAGATTAGCGAACGCTTAAAAACGCGAACGCTGATTGATCGAACTTATGTAAGCGAAAGGTTACAATCTCGAACTGTCAGATCAGCGATTTTTTTCCTAGGGAAAAATATCGCTGATCCAAAACACATACACACAACACAAGCACACCAAACAAACAGCAATCCACACACATACACCTAATATCTGACACCTAACCCTACACTAAACTATACACACACCACTAACTATCCACTAACCTTAACCCAAACCCTAACCCTAAGGTCCGTCACTATCGCACACTCACCTCACCCGCTCCCTAACCCTAACTCACCTAACCCGCCCTAACCCTCACATCCACACAATCGCACACATACCTAACCTGCGCCCTAACCCTAACTCACCTAATCCACCCTAACACTCACATCCACACAATCGCACACTTACCTGAATCTGACCCATAACTTTCCACCACAGCACTAAAAATAATGAAGCAACAGAAACGGACAATTGAATTCTTTCCCTAGGAAAAAATTTGCGTTTCTGTTGCTTCGATATTTTAAACATTTGCTTACATAAGTTCGATCAAGCAGCATTCGCTTTTTTAAGCGTTCGCTGATCTAATATAGACCCTTTACTTGGTAGTATATTTACATGTATATATAGATATGTTTTTATGTTTTATTTTAGATTTTTGTATTAATGTTTGTATTTTATGGATGTCATTCAATGTTATTTTCAGGTAGCATTTGTAACAGAGCATGTTTCTTTAATGATTTGATTCTCAATAAATATTGATTGGTTTTAGCTGTTTTTAATTATCAGTTAAGATGATACAACTTTCAGCTTATGTAAAGCATGGTTTATCTGTTCTAATTTGTACATCTGAGGAAGCAGTATTTGTACTATGAAAGAGCTTATTTCTGTTTGTCATTAAACGAAACCTGTCTCTGACATAATTGTGCACTGCTTCTTATTGAATTATTGGATTTACTGTCATTTTTAGCAGAACATTCATCTGGTACTGTTTGGTTTTTCTTGGTTTTACAGTGTTTTAAAATGCTTTTCACTATATTTTTTCTGTCAAAAAAAATAACTTTTGTTGGCTTCTGCTTGTTTTCCCTGGAAAAGAGGCATCATTTTTAACTTGACCATGGAACAGACTACTATTCCCATGGTCATGCCTTCTTCCAGACACAAAAAGAAAAATTAAGCAAACAGCCTTTGCCACCACAGCAGGATAGCAATTTGCCTCAGTTGTAGGTGGGTGACTCTGCTGTGGCCATTCCTTCTACCTCAGACCACATATCTTTTACCCTGGATTCCTCTGGTGTAGCACCTGCAACAACTATGGACTGGAGGTTAGCCAAGTCCTTTATGGTTGTTGAGGTATTCTCAGTGGACAATGAGGAGCCACTCTTGTCAGTCCTGGTAGAGGTAACAGAATGCTGTGCCCATGCCTGGAGAAATAGCTGCTGCCATTAGTAGCACAGTTGACCCCATTTTTCCTGTAAAAAAAAAAAATACTGATGACCAGTATGGCTGCCACGGTTTAAAACACACTTTAATAAAAAGGATAAGCGATTTTGCGTACTACACGTGTCATCAGATCATAATGCACATAATTAAATACAAGTGAAGTAAATACATTCAAGCAACCAATCACAAAAAACAATTATGTATCCCATCCAAACTACCGATTTAATCTGCACCCTTTGAGTGTTGGTTTTAAACACAGGCATTGATACCTGGATATTTATTGGCCTGTAATCTTAATATCCATTGTAATTCTGCTTTTTCCAAATGATTATTAACATCACCTCCCGTAATATTGACCTTTATACACTGTAAAACTTTAAAAGGAAAACGATCTGCAGCTTCATTTATGTGTTTAGCTAAGGCATTATTTAAGTTATTGGTCCTAATATCACACAAATGTCTGCTAATCCTATCTTTGAGCCTCTTCACTGTTTTCCCCACATAAAAAAACATGAACAAAGATCACATGTGGCTAAATATACCACATGCATTGTGGAACAATCAGGATAATGCTTGAGTTTAAATATAAAATTCAATAGGGGATGCTGAAAAATCTGTTTAGAAATTACACTACAAACTTTGCATGCACGACATGGATATATGCCAATTCTGTGTATATTGGAGACCAATTTTGATTTAGAGTTACAAAGTAAGTCTTTGATAGCGCAACAATTCTTAAAAGTAAATCTGGGGGCATGTCCAACGATGCTGGCCATGCACTTATCAGTAGTTAACAAACGCCAATTCTTACGAATGTTGTCACAAATTAAGTTCACATCATTAGTATATTTAGCAATGAACCTTCATTTATTGTGTGGATGACCCCTTCTATTGTTCTTATTATGTTGTATATTGGTATTACCCATGATCCTCCTATTAGCTATGTTACCCCGAATTTTATCCACATGGCTTATATTGTAGCCTCTATCCATAAATTGTTGTGTTAGTGTGTCTGTGGCTTCTAGGAAGTCCTCTTCCTTAGTACATAGCCTGGATAATCTGATGAACTGGCTCTTAACAATATTTGGAAAAATAAATCTGGGGTGCATACTATCGTAACTAAGTAACCCAATCCTCTAGCATTTGTTGCGATATAATTTAGTGGAGACATACCTTAAGTTATTCTTAATGTGTAGCACA
This sequence comes from Protopterus annectens, assembly GCF_019279795.1. Classification (NCBI taxonomy): domain Eukaryota; kingdom Metazoa; phylum Chordata; order Ceratodontiformes; family Protopteridae; genus Protopterus; species Protopterus annectens. The sequence goes on from NC_056725.1 coordinate 1,902,020,003, forward strand.
TCTAAAAAATCAATCTTGACATCAGAGAAACTCAGGGTAAATTCAAAGAATTCTCTGGTGGAATTCAAATGTTCAATGAATTGATACAATAAAGAATCCCCACCAGACCATAAAAGAAAGACGTTATCCACAATACATCAGTAGAACATTACGCATTGTGAAATTATACTATTATTAAAAATGCGCATTAACTCCAAGTTATACAAGACAAGATTAGGATAAGCATTAGCACATGAGGTGCCCATAGTGACACTCCATTTTTGCAGATAAATGTCATCCTCAAAAATAAAGACACTATTATCCAAAATTAGCCCTAACAAAGTGCAGAGTTATAGGCAAGGGTAAAAAAAAAAAATAGAAAACCAAGAATGTATCCACTCCTCCTCAGATTTCTTTGGATAGGAGTAGTTTACTGGGTCTGGCTTAGGTTTGAATTCAGGCTATTGATCCTTCTTGTAATGTAGTTTCTGGTAAAATATGAAGGGATTCCTGTTTTACTGAAGTGTTTCAAGATTCTAAATCTGAACAGGAAGATGCAGGGATGGATGCAGGGCTTTTTTCTCAGATTTTTGATTCAGACTCAGAGGAGAGCTCAGTGTCTAATTCTCTCTGTGGGAATTTCTCTTTCTCTGAGACTATTGCTAGAATGTCACAGTGTTTTCAGTGGAAGAACACTGAGGTTTCTCAGTCCCTCAGAAAATATTATGAGCCATTTCAGAGGGATTTTCCACAACCCACATCCATTTCCCTTGTTCTATCTGCTTTAGACAATGTATGTGTTACTGTCTGCAATTTTCCAAGTCAGACAGCTGCCCCTAAAAAGCAGATAGGATCATACCTCTCAACTGTACTGAATTCTTCTGTTGTTGTTGTTTGTCTTTCGGCTTTTCCCGGTTAGGCGTTGCCACAGCGGTACTCTGGTCCGCTTATGATTGGCAGTTGGTTTTTATGGTGTCGAGTTGCCAGCCCGATGCCCAACCTTCAACGAAGACATGCCCATTCAACGCATGTCTTTCGAATGCCCACTCGACCGTGGGGAGGGCATGCAGACTCCACACAGAAGGCACTCCCAACCCAAGCCGAGAACTGAACGGGAGAACCTCTTGCTGTGAGGCAACAATGCTACCACTGCATCACAGCGGAAGTCCTATTTCCCAAAATAATAGGTGCCACGAATTTCTGATTGTCCCCTTTAAATCCTGATTTCAATCTAGCCATGCTGAGGTAAGTATGAGTGAGTGCATGAATGTATGAGTGTACGAGACTGGGTATTCATTTGTACATATCCCTAACACAACACCACTGCATAAATACAAATGGGCTACTTCTGCCGTCAATGCCAGTTTTGCAAACTTGCATTTCAATGAAGCATGCTGCTTTTAAACTTTGCAATATGTCAGTTGCGCATAACCGATGCTGGTATGGGGTGTAGTCATTTACCAATCTGAAATCTGTGGCAACACTAACACTAACACATAAATGCATTCTTCAACAGGTTGTTCCATCCTTAAGAAATATTTTTTTGCAACATTGCATGTAAACAAGGTAAACAGTGCTGTAAAGGTTGCTACAGTCATTTTGCTCTTCTATGGAACTGTTGTGTTAAGTCACATAAGCCTTTACAACAGCAAGCCAAAGAAGAGGAATATTAGAGGCAAACGCTACCAGTGTATGTCTGGATAAATGTTAGAGCAAATACTTAATTGCCCTTCTTAGATATTAGTGCTTCTCTTTTATGAATAATACACAGTGCCTTCCCAGATCCCCTCTTGATACAGGGCCCTAGGGACCCTTCCCATGAGCTAACCATATTTTCTAACTTTGGGTAATCATTTTTTACCCTGATTTTCAGTCCTCGACCCTCCTTAATTAGATCTTTGTCTATTTAGCTTAACTGTCGGAGACTATGTTCAGAGTTAAGTCATAATAGCTGATTAGCGGGACAGGTTCTATCATTAAGAACATCATGGGAACAGACTTCCCTCATGGAGGACTGATTATACATATCCATAGCAAGCCAGCTTATTCTCATCATTGCACATTTTCAGACCACGAGATGGTTCTTCTTCTACAGACTGTAACGGCCAGGTTGTTTGTTGTTATGGGAATGTTTACTAAGAGACAATAGTTTTTCCAAAATGTTTTGTTCTTATTTTAATTATTTTTATTTTTCTTTGTAACCATCCAGGAGTTTTTTTTTCAAAAAAGTGTTTATATTCAGTCTTTGAGATAAGGGAAACTACTCCCCCCACTGCACAGATCATGAATATGATCTCACCCCACAGGCTCACACCAATAGTCATTACATGGCAGTCCCCTCTGCAAATGGAGGTCTGCTTCCACCCGCCTCAGAAAGATTTCAGCCAAATAGATTTTCAAAGTTTCCCATGGTCAACTGTTCCCCACTTCCACTTATGCCACAGTAATTCATTGGTGGTCCCCATTCTACCAATAAGGCTTGTCCTTTCCTGACTCCCACCCCACCTACACTAGCTACCTTCTGATTGGTTAACCACTTCTGGCATTGCTCCTAGCACGAGCTGGGTCCACATATCTAATTAAAAGAGTCCCAACACATGAGAATGCCCAATCAGGTGACTTCAATTAGATTTGCACAAGATACAGCTCTCAAAAATATAGATAAGATGACCAATGGTTAATTCAATTCCTACTGATTTTTACCAACTAATTAAAAAATTAGAATTCCACACTGATACTCCAGTGATTAAGATTAATGAATTAATTCTGTGAATTAACAGGCACAAAGTTTTGTAATGTTGTGATGACTACATATAAACGTTAGTACACTGAAGTTGTAATGAAATGTAACAGCGGCGCTTATCTGTCCTGCTACTTTGGAAATCAATAAAAGTGTTTTGTTAAAATGTAAATCATTACCCAGATTTATTTTATTTCTAGATTATAAATGCTTAATTTCCTATCAAGACTGTCCTTCGGAGGAGTGCATCAGAGACAGAGACAATTTCCTTGGGCTCCGACCTGGTATTAAAAAGCTGGTATTAAAAAGCTTTAGCCTGGCACCAACTGATTTTTCCTTAATTTGTGATTGTCCTTTCAGTTGAAGGTAAGCAATAAAATGTCATAGTATTACATGATAACAATATTAAACTACAGTTCAATTAATCAATCTCTTGTTATCAGTCTTTACAAAATTTAAATGGCGGTTTGTTGGAAATCAGTTTGCATTGTTGTGCCATTGTTTTGCAGCCTCCATTGCCATAAAATTGGGAACTTTTATCTTTGCACAGTACATTTTGATTTAACATTCAGCCCTCGGGATAAGTTCCTAGTCTGACTTTTAATATTCCTGGATGTTACTAGGTGGTGTATATTATTTTGGTTTTCTTTTACATGCCAAGTTTTAATTAATTAATATAGGTTGATAAAATGTGTAGAATGTAGTCAAAAACTGTGCTGATATGGACTGTATAGTTTGTATACTATAGTTTTACAAAATTAGCCAAATGGGTGTTTTTTCAGTTGCATATTTATGGTACATAATGGACTAAGGCAGGAATAATTGACTCCATGTGCTCAATAAGTAGAGTGCATTGCAATCCCTTAAGAATTTATAGCTGTAGTGTGTTTTGCATTCAGAAACACATGTTCAAACTGTAATCACTCATACACATATCTCTCAACGTTTTAACACAAGAAATATGGATAAAGCCTTAAATAATCGGGGGAGGGCAAGGACAGATTTAAAATATCATTCTTATAAACTTAGAATGCTGTTAGAATAATAGGGTACTAGCACTTAATTTTATTTTTATAAAAGAAAATTGCATTTTTGTTTTCTACAAGTAGTTCAAAGTTTGATATAAGCTCAAGAGGTTAATATAAATAAAACACTATTGTTCTGGTTATATTTTGTGTTTAATATTTTGTCTTTTCTTCAATTTGTGTTTGAATGCTAGTATTTCACAATTCCATTGGCGTGGGCATGGTTACATAATTATATATGCAAATTTTATGTAAATCATCGTGCAGATTTGTACCTATTTTTCATGGGCCTTTGTCCAGATTTTTGATGTTTCTAGGTTGACAGGTTTGGATAGAATATGTAAAGTTCTTCAGTTTTTTTAAGTTTTATACACTATTCCCAAATGTGACCCAGCAGCTATAGCTTTAGTTGATCCCACTCCTGCTAATTTCTATCTTACTTGTTTTGATAAAGATGGGAAAATTATGAATAGGTATGGGAAAAAGTGTAAACTTCTGCAACTTGGATTTTCAAAATTATGAATTGTCAGGCTCATATGTTAAAGTATATTCTGACAAATTATGAAAGCATGAGGAATGCTTTATCAGCAGTTTCTTCTTGTGAAGAAACATCTGCTTTAAATAACATGGTTTCTTCTATTGCACAGGTCACTCACTACTCATTGCAATGTGTCTATGACTGTGATGATACTTTTCCAGAGCTATGGCCACTGGTACTGTTTAAAGAAGATTTGTACGAATCTACTAGATGATGTTAAAAATGAGATTTTAAAATTTCCCTTGGATAGAGATTTAGTGCTTGACAGATCTGTTTAAGGTGGAGGTGGGATTACATCAAGGATCAGCTCTGAGCCCTTTCTTATTTGCAATGGTGATGGACAGGTTGACAGACAAGATCAGACAGGAGGCCCCATGGACTATGATGTTTGCAGATGACATTGTGATATGTAGTGAGAGTAGGGACCAGGTTGAGGAGACCCTGGAGAGGTGGAGATATGCTCTAGAGAGAAGAGGAATGAAGATCAGTAGGACTAAGACAGAATATATGTGTGTGAATGAGAGGGAGGATAGAGGAATGGTGAGGATGCAGGGAGTAGAGGTGGCGAAGGTGGATGAGTTTAAGTACTTGGGATCAACAGTTCAGAGTAATGGTGAGTGTGGAAGAGAGGTGAAGAAGAGAGTACAGGCAGGGTGGAATGGGTGGAGAAGAGTGTCAGGAGTGATTTGTGACAGACTGGTACCAGTAAGAGTAAAAGGGAAGGTCAACAAGAGGGTAGTGAGACCAGCTATGTTGTATGGGTTGGAGATGGTGACACTGACAAACAGGCAGGAGTCAGAGCTGGAAGTGGCAGAGTTAAAGATGTTAAGATTTGCACTGGGTGTGACTTGGATGGACAGGATTAAGAATCAGTATATTAGAGGGTCAGCTCAGGTTGGACGGTTTGGAGACAAAGTCAGAGAGGTGAGATTGCATTGGTTTGGACATGTGCTGAGGAGGGATGATGGGTATATTGGGAAAATGATGCTAAGGATGGAGCTGCCAGGTAAGAGGAAAAGACTAAGACCTAAGATAAGGTTTATGGATGTGGTGAGAGAGGACATGCAGGCGGTTGGTGTGACAGAACAATATGCAGAGGACAGGAAATAATGAAAACAGATGATCCACTGTGGTGACCCCTAATGGGAACAGCCAAAAGAGAAGAAGAAGAAGAGATTTAGTGCTTGGCCCCTCTGCTGCAGAGGTTATCAAAATGAGATGAAAGGGGCAAACTGATCCAGGGAAATCTCTTTAGATTTTTTAGCCCTCCTTTTCCAAATTGTCCAAGGGATTTTCTAGCTCCAATGTTGCTAAAAAAACAGATTAATAGTCTCAACAACATTCAGGTAAACAGACATTTAGGAAGAAATGGCAAGGGGGTTCCAAAAAGAAGTTTCAAACCTCCCAAACTCAGGACAATCCAACAAGTCAGAATGACTATTCAAGAGAGCTTGTGACTCCCTCCCACCCTGACAACTTTTTTCTTCTAGAAAGTCTGAATTTCCGTGTTTCTCTTTGGCAACAGATTGTTTCAGACAAATGGGTTCTGAAAATCATTCATCAGGGTTACAGATGGCAATGGAGGGAAATTCCTCCTTTCCAGCGATCATCATCTTCCTCCAGATCAGACTCTTTTGTTTCCACCCATTTTTCATCACATGCTTTCTCACCTCAAAATGTAGTTAGCTAAGGTAATCTACCCATATAGCTAAAGCTACTTCACCAGTGATCAGTATGATGAACATAGTATGGTTGTGTAAGTTAAACTTACCATAACAGTAGATGTTCTAATGACTACTGCTGCAGTAGCCATTCCTTCCCTTCATCCCCCTTGTTTTTTTGGTTTATGTTTTATGGCAGAATGTGGACATTTATTGTTTGTTGTTCCTAGCATTGCCCTTTCAGGGTTTAGCCTCTCTGTTTCTTCTGGCAGGAAAACTCTGAAGGGGTTTGCACCCAGCTTTTCTTTTAGTCAGCTCATCTCGAGCTGCTGACACTTGACGGGTGTTATATCCTTGGCAGGCTATAACCCTTATAAAAGGTTATTGCAGCAGTGATTATCTGAAAATCTACTGTTATGGTAACTTCATCTTACACAGTTGTACTTTTCATGTACCATGAGTAACTAATTGTTATATTTTGTTTAACATTCTTAGGTATTTAATGACAGCTAGGAACCAGACACAACTATTGTGAGAAAAAATAGCACCTGAGTTATTTCTTGCCATGTGCAAGTGATCCTACATTTATTAACTTCTCTGTCGATGCAGCTGTATCTGCTGTATTTTTCTTTCTAGACCTCTGCTATAGGTGGGCCCTGCTCAATCGGGCAACTCAGTCAGCAACTCATCAATAAATAAATAATTAAAAAAAGAAATAAATGCAAATAAATGATGCTGCATGCCACAATAAGAGTTCAAAAGTAGAGTAGAAAACCACCTGATTTTCATTTGTCAGAATAATTTTAAATGTCAACCATATCATGCAAATTCACACAAACATGCTAAGAAGCAAATAACCAGACAGTTTGCACAATTCTGCAGTTTTCTGCAACACAGAAAACACATCATGCAGAAGACATTTCCTACCTCAATCTTGTTACAGAAAAAGACAGAGACAAGAGATAACAATTAAAATGATAATTATTAATGATGAAACTGATTGAAAAAAATGATAAAGAACTCAGCTACAAAAAGTTCCATATCTCTATCTCATTTTGCACATACGTAATAGCTTTGATTCTATACAGTTAATACATTATTACAGCTGTGGGTTATTGTAAAATATCTACTTGCTCATCTGACATGATACATCTCAGATTTTATAGACATTAGAAGTGCAGCTTAAATGTGTGTGTGTGTGTGTGTGTGTGTGTGTGTGTGTGTGTGTGTGTGTGTGTGTGTGTGTGTGTGTGTGTGTGGGTGACAGAGACAGAGAACGACAGAGAGAGAGAGAGGGGTGGAGGTGGGTGCTCAGTGTGTTCTTAGTGATTTTTTCACATTTTTTTAATGAACTGAATGATGGTTTCTAATATTACCCGTATACCCAGACCCTTAAATGACAGAGTACTACACAAGCATTATTGCCATAATTCAGAAAGGCTTTCTATGATGTGTAAGCCTATTATTGAAGGTTTCTACACCAAAGTAAGCATTTCCCATTCAGAGACTGCTCTTCTATAATGATTATCTCCTTGCAGAGGCCATAGTGTGAACAGTGGTCTCACTGGGGAAGTTTATGCTATTATGGCAGCCTGGAGGAGTGACCAGTACTAATTAGACATGTTCTGTTCCTCACTAATAGCCACAGCTCCTGACTTTCTGACTCATTGTGTGCATGTGTGTTGACATGCACACATGTGTATGTGCATGTCTTACATAAACATGAAAGGATATCTGTATGCAGACATGTGTATGTGTGTCTGTAAGTACATGAAACAGGCTGAACTGATATCAGTTTGTGTGTGTGTGTGTGTGTGTGTGTGTGTGTGTGTGTGTGTGTGTGTGTGTGTGTGTGTGTGTGTGTGTGTGTGTGTGCGTTTGTGTCAGTGTGTAAGTGTATGTCTGTCTGAGTGGTCTCAATATGGGAAGCAGATAAGGAATGCTGAGTGTGTGTGTGTGTGTGTGTGTGTGTGTGTGTGTGTGTGTGTGTGTGTGTGTGTGTGTGTGTGTGTGTGTGTGTGTGTGTGTGTGTGTGTGTGTGTGTGTGTGTGTGTGTGTGTGTGTGTGTGTGTGTGTGTGTGTGTGTGTGTGTGTAGGGGGTGCCTATGCTACTACAGTGAGTGGGCTGATAGGGGAACAATAGGAAAATGAGGTCTGATAGCACAGTGTTCAATTCTGAAACATGGAAAAGAGACATTAATGAGAAGTGTCTCTGGATGGCTTTACCATGTCTTTGAAATGGAGATTTTTTCCATCTTGTCACCCACACTGTTCAATTAGCATGGCCAGACAGAATCCCTCTGAATCCCAGACCATGATTACTCATGCATAAATAGGTATGGGAAATAGGCATGGAGAGACCAAGAAATACTTTTTTAATTGATATACAATAGAATGTTTCACAGTATGGCTGAAGTTAATTTTTTTCTGAGGCCCAGCATCCTCATGTGTTATGATCATTAGGGAATTATTCAAAGCAAAGGATTTTAAAAAGTAAAGGGTCTCTTAATGCTCTGTATTTTAGGTATATGTCTCCTCTAAAAAGAGAATAAGACACAGAGAAAAGATTAGTAGTGTAGTTATTGACTGTAAGACAAACACTTATCTCCTTCAATTCTCCTTGTGAGCAGTCTTTGTATCTTCTCCATTGTATGTAATAGTGTGGGATTAGGTTACAGAACAGAGTGCAGAACTCTATAATTGACACGGTAAGAACTACATACAGGAGGAAAAGGTACCTCTCTGTCATGGCTCTGGACTCCATGGAGGATCAAGTGGGCAGCTGTATGTCCTCTGTTCACAGCAGCAGCTATATGAATATCAAATGAAAGTTCATCATCTACAAGGATTCCAGAGTATTGTATTATTTTGTCTACTCTTAGTTGCTGCCAACTGATATTATGTAGTGCTGATAGATTTTTGAAAAATACTGGAATGATGCATTTTTTAAATTAAAGGCAAGGTCATTTCTATTTCACCATGTGTTTGTAAAGTGAAATGCTATTTGAAGGAACATGATGTCAGTGTGGCCATACTACCAGTTTTGTGATTATCTGTATATGTGGAAAGCCAGATACTAAACTCAGTTTTGATGTTTGAGATATAGATGCTGAAAAGGAATGGCCCTAGGGCAGATTTCTAAGTAACTCCAGTGGGTGGCCCAAGGGTAGCTCCCCAAGGAACTCCAGTGTGGCCCTAGGACAGTCCCCCAAGGAACTCTAGTGGGTGGCCATAGGGCAGATTCCCAGTGAAGTCCAGTTGGTGACCCTAGGACAGACCTCCAACCTGTCCAAGGAACTCCAGTGGTGACATAGGTGCTGGAACCATAGAGTGAGGGGGAGGGAGTGCCCCCCACATTTACAGCTGCAAGACCATGGTGTTTTTCTTTAAGGAGGATTTGTGCATGCCATGGAGTTACTCTTTAAGGAGGACCCATGCATGCATCGCATGCTAATGTGAATTTAAACAAAAAGTGCGTGGAAGTGATCGCATCGTTGCTGCCAGACTCACCCAAGGTAAGAAGTGCTGCATTTACTTAGTTATGAAGGCTGTGCTCCATTTACTTAGTTGTGAAGGCTGTGCTTCATTTACTTGGTTATTGCTCCAAGGCTGTTCTCCGTTTACTTAGTTATGAAGGCTGTGCTCTGTTTCCATAGTTATTGCTCCAAGGCTGTGCTCTGTTTACTTAGTTATTGCTCCAAGGCTGTGCTCTGTTTACTTAGTTAGGAAATGTGTGTGTGTGTGTGTGTGTGTGTGTGTGTGTGTGTGTGTGTGTGTGTGTGTGTGTGTGTGTGTGTGCGTGTGTGTGTGTGTGTGTGTGTGTGTGTGTGTGTGTGTGTGTATGCTCAGAACAGAAGGGTAATTTGTTTTGTAGTTTTGTATAATGCCTACTTTGGCATGTATCTGTCCAGCCCCATGCAACAAATGGAGTACTTTCAGAGATACCTTACTAAAAGGATACAAGTCCTAAACAATAGGTCTTGCATGGACCATCTCAAAGATTTATTACTATACTCAGTATCCTACAGAGTGCTTAGAGGTGATGTGTCTGGCATACAAGGCATCCTCCGACCTTATACAGATGGACCTACTGAACATCAGCAAGTCAAATGGCATCAGAAATACTCAGTCCAGGTATCTAAACTGAATGTTGATGAGAGATGGATATATATCACAGGGGCTACCACTGTTCCAGAACAGACTATCCATAAAAATAAAACAAAGCTCATCCGTCCATATTCAAATGCAACTTGGATCTAAGGATGGGTAATAGAAAATATACTCCAGGATTGCCCTTCATGCCACTAATGAATAGAGGTAGTTCCTAAATGCTGCATCCCTTACATGGATCCCCTTAAATTATCTATGGTATGATCACAGTTATTCTCACTAGGGTTAATATACAATTATCAGCCATGGGATAGGTAAGAGCGATCAGAAAATGTTAATTTAATCACCAAAAGGGAATTGGTTAAGCTTAAAATGTCCTCCAACTGAACCTACGTTGTGGTAGTAAATAGTTATAAAAATTTGCCCTTTTTAGATCACTAAGTGCCCCTCAAACCCTCCACCCCCCCCCCAGTCTTCAACAGCTTCCGGTGCCTATGAGTGGTGACATGAGGGTTGTGAGGAAAGGAGTTTTCAGATTCTCACCTGTTGCATACAGACATGTAGCTGATTGTGGACCCATGTTGTTACTGCTTCATTTATCTTCAGATCCCTGAGATGATATATGATTTCATTAGGGGTATAGTGTTGTTCTTTGGTCAGATCTAGATAGGTTGTACAGACAGATAAATATTCATCCTAGGCAGGAGTTATACTCTCAAAAATATTCTGTCGTCAAACATGCAAGATCAACCGTAGACAAAACCGTATTCAGTCACTGAGAAGCAGGTCGACCTCAACAAGTTTTCTGATGATTTTGTCCATCATCTTATATAATGCATTTATAAGTCTGAGTGGTCAGTAATTCCTGGGGTTTATAGAAGAGCTTCCCTTCTGGATTTGGACCACAGTTGCCTTCTTCTAGGTATTAGGGACATAGCCACTTTTTAATGTTCTATTACAATGTGAGTATGAGGGTATAATGGGGGTGTACAATTAAGTTGCCTTTAAAAATCAGTCATTGTTAAATACTTCCACTTTGCTCTTTTTCCCTCACTTTTCTTTCAAGAAATTGTTCTAAGGTGCAAATGGAAATGTAGGAAACAAGAGTGTTCAACTTTTCACAGCAGTGGAAGTCTGCAATTGTTGTCTCTAACCTGTACTGTCTACATTTGAGGAATCTGGCAACGAGGAAGGCTCAGAATACAAAAGAACTATGTAGGGACAACTGAAAACATTCAATATGAAAATGAAATCACAGACATAAAATATGTCATGCATTTGGTAAGGGATATGTTCAAATTAAAATTACCAGTACTTTTTTATGTAGCAAACTACTTGTCTTCAGTAAATATGTGGAAGCAAAGCAACGCAGCTTCAGTGAAGCAATATAATTTTATATTGCATTTCCAAAATAAGGCACTAATGTCCTCTTCCTTTATTTCTAAACACACTTAACTCATTTTGCAGACTAATGTTAGTGGAAGTGGGACACGATATGTACGAAAGTGACTTTGTATGAAAAATACTTTAGTGTCCCAAGATCTGCATTAGTTCTGTTATGTATGTTGTCACAATGTAACATGCAAGTGGACTGTGACATGATTACACATCAAACATAGAGTATACTGTCAAATAAATAAATATTCTATTGGACGTTTGCTTATGTGTTCTTTGTTTATCTTTTTTGACTGGCTTAGTCAAACTAGAGCTATGGCCTGTTTTCAGGGAAGTTCTAAGATGGTATTCATACTGAAAGGGGAAACTACCTTACAAAAGCTGGCACAATAAGTCATTATATGAAGCAAAGAAGTAAAGAAATAAACAAAGATGAATATCACTTTGGGTGAGTTTATTATTATTAAAAAGTAGATGCAATGAATTATCTTACAGCTGAATTTTTATTTACTATTTGCCTCATTATGGAAGATGCAGACACTTACCTGCTGTGTTACGTTTCTCTTGTGGTTTATTGCAGCTAAGTAACGCAAAACCAGTTTTGTGGCTTCTGTTTTTCCTGAACCACTTTCACCACTTAGCAAAAGAAAAAAAATAAATAAGGCCCAGAGTTACAAAAGAAAATCATTCAAATCTTTGACTGTTTTTCATTATTTCTATCATACTCTTGAGATGGATATCTATTTGCATGAATTAATCTCGTCAGCATTACTGCTTTACCCACTTTGCATTTAGTTAGCATGGACAGACACTGTTATAACTATTCTGTTGTCTATGCAAAAAGGACTATCCATGTGTGCTTGAAGCAGCTGCTATATAAGTTTGAGGGTGTAAGGGTCTGCATCGATGAAAAACCACTTGCTTTGAGCTTTCCCATTTCTTTCTGTGAAATAGGCAACTTCTGACATTGCAGGATTGAGCATTTGTGATAGGAGGGATCTAGCTTCTTTACAAGATAGCAACTCTTTTGTGACAGACTCACAAAAAATGAAGAGATATAAAACTTGAATGAAAACTGCAACTCCAAAGTAAAAATCCATAAAAAAGTGACTTTGCAGGAAGCAAGCCTCTCTGCACCTCCCAAGTTGGGAAGTATGCACCCTCTCCCATATTTGGTACTCACATATATCAAACCTGAGCTGATGATTAGTGCTTTGCAAATAAACCTGGCTCCTGAGGGATATGGTTGCAATCTCAAACAGTGGAAGCATTTAAACATGTATAAAAAAAACACAACATCCAAGCTTGACTGTAAAGCACATTAGCTGTTACAAATGATACTCTGTTGTAAGTAAAGATAATCAAATTTAATGTGTGACTTAGGAGGATCTGAAGCATGGAATGCAATTGCATGATAAATTGTGTCTTACTTTTTTATTTCCTTAGTTACTAATAAATACATATAGGTCAAAATGATCCACAAGTATATCAAGGAAGTTCTATGTAGATAGGCATTTGCTCATTTTCTATGTTGCACACAAATCTTTTTGCTTTTAACATACTCACACATGTACACCAACATGCATACCAAGAGAAGCACACAGTCACTCATGCACACACATACACACACACACACACACACACACACACACACACACACACACACACACACACACACACACACACACAGACGTGTGCACAAATGCTTGTACATAGACATTCACTTGTGCACGCAATGGAAATGTTGTTTTAATGTGCTTGATATACACCATATATGTATATAGGTTTATTAGTAAATACACCTTTCTAAACATACTGGAAAATATTAAGATACAACCAAACACCCTAATACTAGGTGATTTCAACTACTCTGCCATTAACTGGGAAAAACTACATGTGTACCAACACCTTTGCCCAATGGTTCTTAGAATTCATAAATTCCAACGCCCTGGATCAACTAATCCTTAGTCTCACCAGGGGCTCCAAAATTCTAGACCTGGTCATTACCAACATGAGAAATCGATGCTCCACACCTTTGGTCACCCCCTCGTTGGTCAGGTCTGACCATAAGCTAATCACCCTTGATAGCCACATCCCAACTCCACCCCCCAGTAAGGAAACCTCCGTAAAAAACTTCTCCAAAGCCAACTTCATGCTACTCAAGTCAGAAGTGACAAACTTCATGACACCCATGCAGATGGAAACTGAAAGTTCGACTGCTGAATCCTACATTAAGGCACTGTACGAGCACATCCACTCGTGCATGAATTGTGCCATCCCCAATAGAACCAAGACGCTCTCCTCCAAAAAAGGAAGCCAATCTGATGGTCTCTTGCCATAAGCAAATTTTACAACAAAAGGAAGAAACTGTTGCAGAAAAGAGGAAAATCCCAGGATGCAAAAAACTCCCTTACCAGCCTCAGTAAGAAGCTGAGATCCCTCATAAAATCCTCCAAAGCTAGTTACGAAAATAAAATTGCCAAAGATTCCAAAGACAACCACAAGGCATTTTATAGCTATGTCAAGAATCTAAATGGCAATGCTCAGATCTGGTCTGAGCTACAACAGAATGGCATTAAATATACTGATCCCAAGGATATTGCCAATATCCTGGCAGATCAATTCAGTGCAAACTTCACCCCCCTCTCACCCCCTAAAGGGCCCATCTCAATACGGAAAGATTGCCAAATTTCGGTAATAACGGCTACACAGGTAAAAAACGCACTCTCCAAAGCTAAGAACACAGCATCCATGGAACCAGACAACATCCCAGGCTGTGTAGTACATGAACTACAAAATGAACTGACACCTCACCTAAGTGTTATGTTTAATCATAGCCTCACCTCAGGCTTCGTGCCTACTGAGTGGCGCACAGCTATGGTTATCCCACTCACCAAAGAGGGATCCACCTTGGATCCCGGGAACTACCACCCCATCAGTCTGACAAGCCTGATCTGCAAGGCCATGGAATGTATTATCATGGAACTTATAAACAAAGACATTGGCAACCTTCAAACACTGGACCCCATGCAGTTTGGGTTTGTGAAGGGCCAGTCTTGTCTCCTGAACTTGATTGACTTCTTCAAATTAGTCTCCAGAGCTGTGGACAAGGGTAAGGTGGTCAACACAGCCTATCTGGACCTCACCAAGGCCTTTGACACCATCCCCCACTCTGGAATCAGATAAACTTACTAAGTTGGGCATTAATCCCTACATCATTCGATGGGTTGCCAACTGGCTTACTTACAGAACCCACTCTGTAAAAGTAGCCAACTCCACATCCAGCTTCAGACAAGTGACAAGTGGAGTACCTCAGGGTTCAGTCCTGAGACCGCTCTTGTTTGGCATCTACTTCTCTGAAGTACAGGCCAACACTAAGGGACTCTGGCTAACAAAGTTCGCAGATGACTGCAAACTGGGAGCCATTACTGAATCCCCAAATTATGTGGATATTCTACAAAAGGGCCTTACAGAAACAAATGCTTGGTGCCAGAGCCATGGGCTCAAGCTCAGTGTCAAGAAATGTATAGTTATCCCATTTGGGAAAAAACATGTACCCATGAATTACCACATAGGTGGCAGTACACTAAACACCAAAGTGTGATAAGATACTTAGGGACACAGGTGGACAGTGGTCTCACCTTTGATAACCACATCGCCACAACAGTCAGGAAAGCCTTCTATGTGGCACACCTCATCACTAAGGGCTTTTTGTCCAGTAAAAAGGAGGTCATTGTCCCACTGTACTCATCCCTCATTAGACCCATTATAGAATACAATGCCCCATTTTGTATGTACCTCTCAAGACATCTGCAACAACTGGAAAGGCTGCAGAAATACCTCACTAAAAGAATAACAGGCCTAAAGCAGATGCCATATGCTGACCATCTAAAAAAACTCCACCTATGCACTGTCACATATCATCTACTCAGAGGTGATCTCTGCTTAACATACAAGGTCATGTCAAACTCAGAGCTGTTGGGCATGCTACACATAAAGAAATCCCAATCCCTCAGAGACACATGCTCCAAGGATCTAAACCTTGTCATCACAATGAACAAAACATGCTGGAGGGGTAGGTTCCTGACACAGAGGCTCCCCAGATGCTGGAATAGACTGCCCATACATGTCAAGCAGAGCACCTCTTTGACCCTCTTCCAAAGGAACCTTGATGATTGGATGGGAGATAGGAAATTCACCCCGGGGATCATGTCAGTCGCCCTGCTAGACAGGGGTCCAGGGAAGTAAATACTGTGGGAAGAAATAGCCAGGGAATTGTTATGGCTAGGCTTGTATAGGCCCTAGGGCCGATAGCCTAGTACCAACGTATGAACCTTTATACTAGGCTATCAGTTTGCAGACTACTACAAGCCTAGCCAATAACCAGAGGTCAGAATTAAACCCTGTAGCTTGTATGTGTGATATAAAGACCTTAACTATTATGGCTAACTTTCCCCTCTTGAGAAAATTAAATATCCATGACATGAGCAAATCTCCTAGGGGCAATTTTTATAGTATCGAGTGGCTAGTCCTGGCACAGTTTGCAGTCTGTGGTTCATTTTGTCCTCTCTAGAGGATGCTGTGCACCACAGCTGATGTCCAAAGTGGTTGGTCTATGCAACTCTCGGTGCAGTGGTGCAGCAATTAATGTTGTCACCTCACAGCAAGAGGTTCTCCAGTTCAATTCTCAGCTGGAGTGCCTTCTGTGCAGAGTCTGCATGTCCTCCCTGTGTTCACGTGGGTTTTATCTGGGTGCTCTGGTTTCCTCCCACAATCCAAAGACATGCATCTGGAGAGTTTCTCTGTGAGCTTCCACTGAAAATAGGCTCTGTCATAGTCTGACTTTCCTGGTCAACAAATGTTAAATAAATAAATAAAACTCTCCCATCTAGAATCTGTGCTGCTGCCCAACTCCATTCTTGGGTGAGTTTGAGGTGGAAACACCTAATTTGTTTTTGGGAAGTGGGAGGAAACCAACAGAGACACAGGGAAAACATGTAATTTCCACACAGACATTAGCTGGAGGT
Source organism: Protopterus annectens (assembly GCF_019279795.1). Classification (NCBI taxonomy): domain Eukaryota; kingdom Metazoa; phylum Chordata; order Ceratodontiformes; family Protopteridae; genus Protopterus; species Protopterus annectens. The sequence continues at coordinate 1,902,036,478 of NC_056725.1, forward strand.
CAGGATCGAGGCATTATGGATCTGATGTGCTAGAAGTTAATGGTGACATCTTTTGATAACTTATTATTCGAATAAAAAAACATGTAACGGCATAATTAATGTAGATCAACTGAAAAGATGTAGTTAAAAAGAGGGCTGAAAGCCCACAATGCAAGGGGCAGTTCCTTCTCACTGACAGTGATTTTGTGAACAGTTGTATAGAATCTAGGAGAGAATCTGACCAGAAGAAACTGTAGGTCTACTCATGAATGAATTGCCAGGAGCCTAGCTGTGGATTTATTCATGTAGCATTAGTAGCCCAGCTGTGGATTTACTCATGAAGTATTAGTATTAGTAGCCTAGCTGTGGAGTTACTCATGTAGTATTAGTAGTCTAGCTGTGTATTTACTTATGTTGCATTAGTATTCTAGCTATGGATTTACTCATGTAATATTAGCAGCTTAGCTGTGGATTTACTCATGTAGTATTAGTAGTCTAACTGTGGATTTACTCATGAAATATTAGTAGCCTAAGTGTGGATTTACACATCTAGTATTAGTAGTCTAGCTGTGGATTTACTCATGAAGTATTAGTATTAGTAGCCTAGTGATGGATTTGCTCATGCAGTGTTAGTAGCCTAGCTGTGGATTTACTCATGTAGTATTAGTAGTCTAGCTGTGTATTTACTTATGTTGCATTAGTATTCTAGCTATGGATTTACTCATGTAATATTAGCAGCTTAGCTGTGGATTTACTCATGTAGTATTAGTAGTCTAACTGTGGATTTACTCATGAAATATTAGTAGCCTAAGTGTGGATTTACACATCTAGTATTAGTAGTCTAGCTGTGGATTTACTCATGAAGTATTAGTATTAGTAGCCTAGTGATGGATTTGCTCATGCAGTGTTAGTAGCCTAGCTGTGGATTTACTCATGAAATATTAGTATTAATAGGCTATCTGTGTATTTACTCATGTAGTATCAGTAGCCTAGCTGTGGATTTACTCATGAAGTATTAATATTAGAAGCCTAGCTATAGATTTACTCATGGAGTATTAGTAGCCTAGTTGTGGAGTTACTCATATAGTATTAGTAGTCTAGCTGTGGATTTACTCATGAAATAATAGTATTAGTAGCCTAGTGATGGATTTACACATGTAGTATTAGTAGCCTAGCTGTGGAGTTACTCATGCAGTATTAGTAGTCTAGCTCTGGATTTACTTATGTTGTATTAGTAGCCTAGGTGTGGATTTACTCATGAAGAATTATTATTAGATGCGTAGCAATGGATTTACTCATGGGATATTAGTATCCTAGTTATGGATTTATCTAAGGGGCATCTAGGAGGCAAAGTCTGGACATGTTTGGGGCAGATTAATCAGAGCTGCTATACTCAAGTTGTGGACTGTAAGGGACCTTGCATTTCATGGAGGCATTTAATCAACTTGGCCTATAACTGACCAGAAATAATTCAAATGTCTGTGGTTTTTGTTTCAGGCTAAAAATGGACTTTGTTTAGATTCTTCAAAATAAACTACACATAACTTAAAAAAAAGTTTTTTAGTGAGTGTCAGTTACTACACTGGTGGTTTTGGTGGACAGATATTGGTCAGTTATACCAACTTATACTGTTGGTTTTATTCCTGCATCACATCTTGCCTGTGCAAATAAGCTCTCTGTTAATTACCCACCTGGAAAGAGAAAACTGTTGTTATTTTTGGTGTTTACAAAAGAGATAGAGAGAGAAAGAAGAGTGGCTTATTTTTTTCTGTTCCGTAAGATTCAGCAGAAATAAGAGTAAACATGCTGTGGTTTATCAGAACAGGAGAGAAGCTACTGATAGACATTTCATCAGCCTCCAGAAGAGATGAATATGATAGTTGCCATACAGACCACACCAAAAACCACCCACTACTAAAGAAACTGAGCAAAGATAATCACATCAATGAATACCTTGTTGCTTTTGAGAGGTATGCCCCCCACCCCTCCACCACGCAGGAAAATGAACACAGTGTGACAGGATACAATTTTGTCTTCTCATCATAATGGGGATGAGCTGGAAGCATACATAGAGAGAAGGCACTGATAATATGGATTGTTAAAAGCTGAAAAAAAAAGATTGCTAGTCATGGCTGATATGTCCTCTAATACAAAGGCAATGAATTTCATAACTAGAAATTTAATGCAAATAAAATGTTAAGACCATCCATGTCTGCTGTAAAGCATATTTGGTTTGAACCATAAGCAAACAGTAAAAGCATAATGTTATGCATGTTAGCCACTGATAGATTCAAAAGGTCACTCCCAGTTTATGTAAACAGGCTTTCCCAAGTGACCCTAAGAGTACTGATAACTTGTTTGCAATAATTGGAAGGTTACTAGCTAATGAAACACTATTTAGAACTGGGTGACTTAAGTCTGTAATTAAGAACATGTAAATGTCTGTGAATACACAAAATCTGTTGCACCAGTAATAGCATGTTTTACAAATGGTAAGGTAACATGTTGATAATTTTTTTAACTAGCAATGGGAATGCTATCTTTAACAAAAACGTGATTTCTAACCAGCATGATGGTAATGACAATATAAATGCTACAGATATCAAAACTAAGATTTCTATCCAGAACTATGAAAAGGAAAATGCACTGACTGAATGTGTTAAAGTGACTAGCATAGGAGAATCAGCATATTATGTGTCAGTACAAAGCTAGACAGATACACTGTATTAGTGGATATGAAGGTATTGAATGGGCTACTAGACTTTGTGCACCTGGCCACTCTTATAACGAGGCATGTGTCTGCAAACATAAAACCAAGGGCAAAAGAAATGTGGAAGTAATTATATATTCATGAAAACAGGAATGAATATCCTATAACATATGAGGAAATTCAAACTCTGAGTAGTGATATATCCCATAGCTTTGGTACCTAATTTAACACACAATATAGTATACTCCTAGGAAAATATGTGGGGGTGATCATCCTAAATTGGAGTTTGAATCCATCTTTGGCTGGAAGGGATAGAAGAGACTGCCTGATATCAGAAACAGGAAACTCAGTAGCAGTTATTTAAAGAGACAAACATTACTGAAGTAAAAACAGAATTAAAACAGTATCAGGAGTTGCCTTTTGTAGCGGAATGAATTGGAAAAGAAACATTAGAAGAAGAAACACCTTCTATTTAACATCAGTGTACTGACAAACATATTTCTGACTTAGCAGGTTTGCAGACAAGCAATAAAAAATTTAAAGAACCACAGTAAGTCCATGATGCATTAAGCAGGGCTAGGGAAAATACAGCCAGAGATGAAGAAACAGATGAGGAGACTGTCCACAACTCATAGCTCTATTTTCAGTTGAAGAATGACTTGCAACATATGGTAAACAAAGACAAAGAAATAATACATATCACCTGTTAGTTCTCAAATCTTTTAGTGCACTTATGATGAAAATGGCACATAGCGATATTTTGAGAGGACACTATGAAATGGTATAATGCAAAACATTTAAGAATTATGTGTAGCTTGCCCAGAATAGCAAAAGATGATACGATAATCTGGGTTCAGTTGTCTGCTACTTTCTACACTGATTGTTGAGTTGTCATTCAAGTGAACAGCCTTAGATCTTCTAGGTCCATTAGTAAAGTCTAGCTATGCCACTAAGTTTTCTAAAGCAGCACCTGTGCAAAAATCTATTGCTAAGTCAATAGCCAAATATTTTCTGCTAGCTTTCTTCAGAGCAGGGTTTACCAAAGAAGTACTCACACACAGGGGAAGACAATTAAGAACTGTAAATGTACCACCATCAAATTGATGGATTAGTAGAACACTTTACTAAAACTTTGAAATCTTTGCTGAAGAATGCCTTAGAACATGATGATAAGAACTGGGATTTATTACTTTACTAACTCCTTTTGCTATAAGTGAAAGAGTCCCAGGTTTCAAAAGGATTTACCCCATTCAAGTTACTGTATGGCAGACATCCTTCAGGTTTGCAGGATAAGCAAAGGTGACTTGGATGAGGGGATCCCACCATTAAACATTTGATAACACACTTTACCAACTTACAGTACATTAAACTTTGTTCTGCCAATAGTTAAGGTGAATGTGACTTACTGTAATATGTGTGTGTACACATGCAGATGCACACGTGCAAGCACAAACACACACACACACACACACACACACACACACACACACACACACACACACACACACACACACACACATACACACACATATGGAAATGCACACAGGTGCTTGTATGCCAGAGAAACTAGCAGAGCTTTGTCAAGACCCATCATATCAGTGTGCAAACACAGTTATTCAATGGTGCAAACACAGCAGTCTTTAAGTGCAATCTGTTTACACTCCCATCAGTCACAGAATGTTTTGCAAAGTGAACAATGAGGAATCATCCAGCTATCTATTATTGTAGTTAGAGATTCACAGCTTTTTCTGTGACCCCAAAACCATGGACTTGAACATCTGTGCAATAAATGTTACTGTTTGGCCTCTGTCGAAATTTTTGTCGGTTACATGACAGAAATTCTTTAGTTAATATTTCACCCAATTTATTTCACACCATACCAAACATTATCACATGACTAAAGCCTTAAGAGCAAGCATGCTTCTACAACTTGTTTTAAGTGAATATGACAAATCTTTTGAGGAAAAGATAGCTTTTTACTGACCTGATTGTGATGATGATGATGATGATATCATATTGACACATTGATTAGCAAAAAAACAAGAAAGTCTGAGCAAACAATGAATTATGCTGTTATAAATAGCTGTTTTCCTGTAAACCTTTATGGTAGATAAGACTTTATGACAATAACTTATTTCTTTATTTACCTGATGGTAATGACAAAATAATAAATGCTTAGTTTGTGTGTACATAGGTTCCGGAAAGATAATAAGAATGCTACAAAACGGTCAGTACTTCATTTCAACCAACCCCTTTTTATCATTTACTCTGTATTTTCACCAACAGCAATTACTGGTACCACAAAGACTTTCTCAGGAAATCACAATTTCCTGTCACGGAAGAAGCTACATTTGTGATATATGGCCTGTGATCTTGTCTAGTGGCTGCATATGAGCCTGCAGTGGTATGGCGGACTACAGTCATCCCACCTCTACCCTTCCACTGTTTTATTCCTGTGCCAGTGGCCACAGAAATGCATATCAGGTTTTCACATTTACTACTTGTTCTTGTATTTGCACTTCTGTGCTGGTAGTGGCATGGATTATTCTCAACCCTTCCAAAAAAATGCTGCCCACCAAATGCTGCCACCACAATCACTCCTCTAAATGCTCACAGACCTTCAAATTGATAGTCATGAAGGTCAATTATATGCTGAACAACAGAATTACCCCTCTGCTATTAATCAGCATAACAGAGAATATTATTGTTCAAATCAACCTTACAATTAGTCAAATAACTATATAGCCTCAGGTATTTTTTCAACCTTATCCCAAACATTGTGGACTGGTTACCTGGGGTAATTGTGAGTGGAGGTTGACCAAAGAAAGCTATCCAACGTGATACATGATCTCCTAGACTAAATCATGTGACCCCTTTTCCTTCTTGGACAAAGAAATATAGATTCTTCTAAAAAGAGATGCAGTGGATTTCAAAAACTTTATTGGAAAAAAACAGGTTTCAGTCTGTAGCTGTCAATAAATCATTTTTCCATCTCCATGTACTACTGTTTTGCTCATGGATCATCTTTTCAAGACTCACATGACTACTGCTATCTACAAAATTTACCATTCATTGTGGCCAGATATTTCCTTTTATTTTATTTATCAAACACTTAGAGGTAGCACTCTCCAGATACAACCCCTTCTGAAAAGCAACACTATTTTTAGCAGCATCATGTGGGGAAGAGGACCTGGCTTTCATTATTTACAACTTATGCTGTACATATAAATCATAGAGAGGGCCATGACTGCAGTCTTTGGGTGAATTGAGGCATGTATATAGGCTCATTGTGGAAGCCCTAACAGGATATTGCTCACAGCGACCCAGAACTGGACACTGATACTGAGATAATCTTTTCCTGTCTCCTACATACCCATTTCACTGACATTAGGAGTGATTCATTAACCTGTCTATAATTAGCAAAGAAATATTGCAAATAAATAAATAAATAATAATAATAATCAAGATCGATCATAATCTTTAACAAGCAAAGCAAAATTTGTATTTTTAGCAGGGGACCCCTCCTACTACCACCACACCTCCACTTCTGTAAATATATTAATGCTGAGATCATGTAGCGTTACAGGTAATTGGAAACAGACCTACTGCATGAAAGTTCCACAGCCTCAATGAAATCAGTTTAGCTGTGGAATAAATATGGATTTTACTAAATCCCACTGACCAATGTATCTTGTTATAAAGTCAATTCACTGTAATCTGTTTATCTTCTGGCATTTCAGTAGAAATGAAAAAGATGGAGAAAGATGTCAGGAAACAGTAAAAACTATTTAATTTGGTTAGCGCTTTCACATCAAAGATGCTTCATCAGACCATATAATTCATCAAATTTGACTCTGTTATATATACACACCCTAACAATTAGCCAATCAATTAAACTGCTAACCATTTAAATACTACAATTAATTTAAAAAGACAGAATACATTATCCTAACATCATACAGCATACAAATCTATACATAACGTATATGCAATCATTCAAATATTATTAAAATGCAATTTTATAATAACATATATCTTTGAACTTGCATACTAGTATATCTATACATAATTAAAATTAACATATTATAAATGTTGCATTTTTAAATAAGGTTTAATAGATGTCCTGTCATTCAACCCTGATTCCTTCTCAGCCTGTAATTCGATTATCCATCTCAGCTCACTCAGTTCTAACCTACTCTTTATGTTCCCCAACCATGAGTCCTGATAAATGCATTCAACCACTTTAAACAAAAAATGATGTGTTCTAGCTTTGCACATGATATGTTTCGCTAGGGCACTCCTCTCAGGTTCAATATTTCTAATAGCTCCCAAATGCTCCGGACCCTCTCTCTAAGTGAATGAGTGGTCATACCTACACAGAAGGAGAGACAGGTAGAACAGACAGCTTGATACACCAAATTCCTTTTTTCACAGTTCACTCTAACCTTAAATTCATATTCTTTATTTGTTCTCGGGTGTTTAAAAACTCTGTCCTGACTCAATACTCCACAAATACAACAATGTCCACATTTGCTTAAACTATATACTTTATCCCTGATATTGTTAGGCTGACATAATAGTCTCTTAAGATTTTTCTTATTTTTACATAACAGAAATTAGGCTTAGTACCAACAATCCCAGGGCAACAATCCATTATTAGTTTTTGAAATGCCTACTGAAGAATTAAGATGTAAGCAAATGCAGTCTGATGAGAAGGCTGCAATGAAAATTGTTCATGAACTTGAACATGATTTATTTAAATTTAAACAGCTGCAATGGCAGAGATTTCATTTTGAGGCATGTATCTCTCATAAAGTAGTTCCGAGGGGTTTGAGAATCTTAAAGATGCCTGCCTCAGCTGATATGTTTCCTGAATTATTGAAATGTTGGCAGAAACTGAATCTTGAAACAAGTCTTAAATATATGACACTGTTAATAGATTTTCACTAACCCAGTGAAAATTTGTTACTGAGGGGCATACATAAGAAACAGAAAGATTTGAGAGCTCTTGTCCCAGTCAGTATGTATGATAAAATGCTCTCTAATTTATGTGATAGCATCTCTGCCCATGAACATCTAATAGGGCAGAAGAAAAATAAATTATTGAGAGATCTTAGAGACTTTTCAAATGGACATGTATTTACTTGGCCGAAAGGTAATGGAATAAGATGGATTGGCTGTTATTGAGAACTTGGATTCAAATTTTGCTGGCCCTCAAAAGTTGAATATAGAGAATGTGAATGTCAGTGGGGTACACAGGAATGGTTTTGTTCACTCTCAGGCTAAAACCAATGAACCAAACACTTCAGAGGCTTCAGAAATGATGGCGACATCCTCTACCTCCAATGTAATAATGATGAACAATCCTAATGAGATCACTACTCATGTTTCCTCAGTCAAGAGGAAAGAATTTGTGCAGACATCTATATTGCAGGCTCTTCCCCCTCCCATTTGCAAAGAGGATTCGTCGAGGGTGGGTTGTTCCAACAGTCAAGGGAGGAAGAGGAGGCTTCCATCGCAGGAAGGAGCAGTGGGGCGAGATTTAAAATGAATGTGGAATATTCCAACAACTTGAAAATGATGGTGTTTAACTTTTCGGACAAGGAATTAATGAAACATCAGAAGTCTGTGCTTGAATGAGGGCTAACGTTTGTACCAGCATCTAACACCGACTTTGTAAGTACTGTATTAAACATCAGACTTTTTGCACGCAATGTAATGTTAAAATCTATGTTTAGCAATAACACTAGACTGTGCAGTGATTTTAAAAAGCCAAGTTTGTTTATCCCTGACTTAAATCCCATGTTGGAGGTGTTTTGCAACATTTGTGAGTCTCAACTGGGAAAAGTATTGGGTCCTGGTAATTACAACAACAAAGACAGATTTTTTAACCTGTGTTGAAATGAGTATTTGGCATTGCAGGAGTTACAAAATGATTCATCTATTATCATTCTTCCTACTGATAAGGGAGGGGGGATTGCTGTGTTTAATACTTCTGATTATGTGAATTCCATGCTCAGTATGTTAAATGACATCAAGGTGTATAAACAGATTTAGTTATCTGATATAGATTTATGTTGTAGATGTGTATATAAATCACTTCATGATTGTTATTTTAGTAATTTAATTACAAAGCCTTTATTTGATTTTTTGACTGTCGTCAACCCTGTAGTTCCATTATTCAAGGTCTACCTAAGCTACACAAAGACAAAAATAACCCACCTTACAGACCAAAAGTTTCTGGTCAAGGTTGGGTTACATATTCAATGTCTAAATACATTGAAAGGAATTTGAGGCCAATACTTGACAACTCTTTATATGTACTGATGGACACTAGACAGCTCCTATTGGACCTGAATATAACTTTTGGTGGTTCTTTTGAACAGCTGGGTGAATGTTTGTTGGTATCCATGGATATAAATTCACTCTTTACAGTGATACCCCATACTTATGGATTAGAAGCAGTTAAGATTTACTTAGGTTCACACAGTACATATGATAAAAAGAACATTTTTTATGTATGTTATTGGAATTGACATTAGAGAATAATATTTTTTTGTTTGGACAAAAGTACTATCTCCAGGTATTTGGCATAGCTATGGGCACACCTTGTGCCAACAGCTACACCGATATGGTCTTTGCATATTGGGAGGAAACTTGTGTTCTATCTCAAGAAAAGTTTGCTAGGAAATTTCTCTTTTATAAGAGGTTTGTGGATGACCTTATATTGATTTGGAGAGGTACTAGGACAGAATTGGAAGAGTTTTTTGTATTCTTGGACACCACTACAGATTTTTTGAGATTCACTCATTCAGTTTCAGACAGTGAACAATCTTTTCTGGATGTTACAATATTAAAAGATGTTAATGGGACACTCACCACGAAGTTATACAGGAAGGAATGTAGAAGAAATAATGTTTTAAGAAGAGATAGTATGCATCCCAACTATGTTTATAGGAATATCAAAAAGGGTCAAGCCATGCATATATCCAGGCTGGATATGAATCAGGAACAATCTGATAAGGATATGGGGATTTTTAGTAATGAGTTGTTACAGCATACATATAAGGAAAGTGAAATTGAGGTGGGTTTGAACCAAGTTAGAGCATTAAGAAGGGTTAAAGCAAGACCGTATATCCTTGGTATGACTCAGACTCTCTCTCAGCATTATAAGGAAGGACCTATTAAGGCAAATGTACCTATTTGTCTTGAATTTGCTGGTAATATTAAGAGGGTACAAGAGGTTATGTATAGAAATTGGTATATACTACAATCTACTGAGATAGCTGGGATTGTTGGTACTAAGCCTAATTTCTGTTATAGAAACAAGAAAAATCTTAAGAGGCTATTATGTCAGCCTAACAATATCAGGGATTAAAGTATATAGTTTAAGCAAATATGGACATTGTTGTATTTGTGGAGTAGTGAGTCAGGATAGAGTTTTTAAACACCCTAGAACAAATAAAGAATATGAATTTAAGGTTAGAGTGAATTGTGAAACAAGGAATTTGGTCTATCTAGCTGTCTGCTCTACCTGTTCCTCCTTCTATGTAGGTAAGACCACTCACTCACTTGTAAGAGAGAGGGTCAGGGAGCATTTGGGAGCTATTAGAAATAGTGAACCTGAGAGGAGTGCCCTAGCGAAACAGATCATGTGCAAAGATAGAACATATAATTTTTTGTTTAAAGTGGTTAAATGCATTTATCAGGAGTCACAGTTGGGAGAACTGAGTGAGCTGAGATGGATAATAGAATTACAGGCTGAGAAGGAACCAGGGTTGAATGACAGGACATCTATTAACCTTATTTAAAAATGTGACGTTTATAATATGTTAATTTTAATTATGTATAGATATACTAGTATGCAAGTTCAAAGATATATGTTATTATAAAATTGCATTTTAATAATATTTGAATGATTGCATATAAGTTATGTATTAATTGTAGTATTTAAATGGTTAGTAGTTTGTTAATTGATTGGCTAATAGGGTGTGTGTGTATGTGTATATATATATATATATATATATATATATATATATATATATATATATATATATTATATATATATATATATATATATATATATATATATATATATATATATATATATAAAACAGAGTTAAATTTGATGAAATATATGGACTGATGAAGCATCTTTGATGTGAAAGCGCTAACCGAATTAAATAGTTTTTACTTTTTCCTGACGTGTTTCTCCATCTTTTTCATTTCTACTGAAGTTCCTGTTTGTTAGTAAAAGAGGAGTTTGTCTGCAGTGGCTGCATTGGTGAATTTTATTACCTACTGGCATGCATACTGCCCATCATTTCAAAATGCAAATACTATTTTACCAATATTTTAATGAAGTATGGCTATAGTGAATTACATATCAGCACCTGTTCCTCTCTTGTTAGTATTGTCATATTATCCCATAGAAAGTCAGCCCTTCTGTCTTATGCAGTATTTCCTGACAGAGTATAAAGAAACTGTGCCTTACACAGGTTTAGATATATAAAGCTAAGAAATCTATGAAAAAATCTAAGCCACTATGGACCCAATATATCAGCCATTTTATGTATTTTGCCCAAAATGGGACATGAGTACCAGAAATGTGCAGTAACAGAATTTAAACCAATGGTAATAAAAACTAAAAGCATCCTGGATTGTAGGCACAAATACATAGAGTTGGAATGCGCTGTATATCATCAGTGTGCAGGATAAAGGCAGTAAAAGGTACGCATATGTGATCTACAAAAAACAGCATATTGGAAGTGGAGGTGGGATATGTCACTGTATACCATTTGGGCAAATATGTAAATGACCACCCTAGCACTTCTGACTGATAGATGCAATTTAGAGATAGCAAAAATGAGTAACAGAGGTGTTAGCGGTGACTGAAGCATTCTGCAGGTAGTGGGCTTTGCTAATCTTAGAGAACATATGTCATTGTCAGCCATTGTAAGTACTAAAGGCATCTATCACCCGAAGGTAACAACCCAAGCATCAGGAACACCTCTGCCATAACTTATCCACTATGCACACTGTTGTAAATGGTGAAGTGAGAACATACATGGTTATTGAGACTGAAAAAAGACATACTACGTGTCATAGACCCTTAGGTAGGTATGCACAGCCAGATCAAAATGGGGGACCATAGCCATTGCCAACAACATTGGGTTTGTTGAGCATTGCTCTGTGTTGGATGGTTAGCAGTGGAGGCCAACAGTACCTGCAGTGAGGCAGCACAGTCATGTTTCACACAAAGTAAACAGCAAGAATACAATGCAGAAGAGATGTTGCATACAGGAATATGAGCAATAAGGGAATGCATTCCTCCATTTTATAAACGTTATCTTCCCTGAAGACAGTAATGCAACCTCATTGCAACACTAAACTACAAGTCATACAACCAGGCGCACATACTGCCATGTTTTGACTTGTGTGCAGACTCACTCAGTTGTTAAAAGTGTTGCCTGGAGTGATGTTTGAACACAGTGTTGATACTCTCTACATATGATGTACTACTGTGTCTCGTTCTATGCTTACCCAGTAACCAGAACCTTCATGCAGCTTGATCCACTAGTAGGGTACAGACTACTTTCCCCTTGTGCATTTGACTGCTGTAAACATAAGTGTTGTTCATCTGCTGTCAGTCAGGTTATCACTATGACTAGTATAGGGCATGTTACTAAGGCTGCTGGTCTTGAAGTATAGAGTATGCTTGTTGACTTCTTCACCTGTCAGTTTACTGTCCTCCATCCTATAACTATGTGATCTCTCTATTTTGTTTGCCTGCTACCGACATGTCAGTAAGGATATAAAGGAGAAGGATTCCTGGGATATATAGCTTTCAAAGCTTGTGGATGTCTCACCAGTGTACTTCCTTCAGACCCAGTGCTGTGCAGATAAACACTGGCTCAGTTAGCCATTGCAGTAAAGGGGACAATGATGTGCCTCAGTCTGCCATTCTATTCTGTCTGTAGTGAGCTATATACAGGCTGTAGCACAGTTCTGGCATGACCTTTGCACCTTTTCATATTGTGACCCAGACATTTACCATTCTGCACAATACAAATAATGTGAAGGCAATCACTGAACCCAAATGCCTATGTTAAATGCTAATATGCTGTTATTTTGACAAATAACTGCATCACTAGAGTAGAAATTAGAAGTGTTTGATAAACAGAACTGTAAGGAATATCCTTTGACAGCTTGATCATTTCTGTTAATTATAATTATTAGCTGTTAATCTCTACTGGAAGCACTTTTGGATTTGTACCCATGAAAGATTCAAACACACCAAGCCCAATAAACGAGAATTAAGTAAAAAAGAAACTGCACATTTATCATTGCAAACCTCAGTAAAACATTATAGCAACAAATAATTGTCACACCATTAATACATCCTTAACAATCTCACTTATTTTAAATTCCTTTTAATTTGTAATGTTTCTGGAATACATTATATCCACAGTGTAGTAGGTTAAATTACCAAACCTTGACATTTACCTGATAATAATGCACTGGTTGTGTTTGGCATCCATCATTCTTGTGTAAGCGATACTTGCAATAGCAAAGAGATGCCTGCAAGCAAGATAAGATATGCATTAGTCACGCAGTTAATCTATGTTAATTGGTCAGTACAGAAATTCTGTTCATAAATTTGACACTCGCATGTACACTGTAGTCACAGGAACTAACTTCCACCAATAGGAATGTGAATATCAATATCAGCACATATGCTTTGTGCATTCTGAACATTGCTATACCATAACAAACAGAAGGAGGTTTGAATAAATCATACATTCACTGCAATGGCCCAGGTTCTTGATCTGTAAAACATCAGGAGCGTACGTCTAGATAAACTTATTTCACGCAGAGTAATATGATCTGCCTGGATCACATTTACTCAGTTGAGACGGAATTGCTCCTTTTATGTTTCCTCAAGTATATGAGGTGAAGGGGTGCTTTAACTGTGTACTTTTTTCTTGCTGTATATTGTAGTGATAAATTTTGGCTCAAAAAGTGTACATTTTTTGAACTTCAAGACCAATGGGTAGTGGAAAAAGTGTGATGATCTTTTTCATTTTTATAAATGAATGGTCATATTTTCTCCATGCTGCAGTGACCTCAGACTGAGAGTACATAATTAAGGTGGGCTAAGGATCCACTTGCAGGCTGCAGGGAGACCTTGGTCCTCTGCAAAATTACAATTATAATTGGATTTATCTCCATTAACCCCTTTTCCTAAAGTGCTTGTGTTTAGACTATGTGTTTGAGCTAGTGGGCTTCATGTTGACATGTATGAGCAAATTTGTTTAGAGACTGCATATTTTAGTCAGACATTGTAGATCATTTTTACCCAGAGGAGCAGCTGACATTGTATCTCAAATATGCAGTGTCCATGCAAATAACCACCAGCCATGTTCTATCAGGGAGACAAGATCAAAGTTAACTTTTTAGCAGATGAATCATGTGCCACCTATTCTGAGAACTCTGACATTTCTGTATCCTGCAGTTTTTGTGACACTGCTCTGCTTCTTACAACCTTCCCTTATTATTAGGATGACCTCCTTATTTTCTCTGTAATATTCTGATGTGTTCTGTTTTAATTTTAAATATTAAAGTCAAAAGCAAATATGCTCATATTTTAATATCAAAATCAGATTGCTCAAATTCAAGCATTGATTGATTGATTGATTGATTGATTGATTACTTCATTCATTCACTCATTCATTCATTCCTTCATTTATTAACCAGGTACAAGAACTGGCAACTGACCCTTTTCATCTATGACCATCTGTTATCTGGGCTTAAACATGATAAGAAATATACAGATGTACAAACAGCACAAAGAACAGTTTTACAGATTATTGAGTAAACAACATTAAGTGTTCTTACACATTGTAGTCATACACACTGTATTTGTATAAATCCTAGGCATAGCCAGCTGTAGGCACCAGTAACTCCAACTGTCGCTGGGGGCCTCCAACCACAGCAAGTTCTTATTCTGATATTTTATAACATATTTGTCAAACTAACAAAAGCTAGATCAACAAAAGCTAGTACAGCAGGCCTTAGTATTTAATAAACTAGATAGGTAATAGTAACTCATATCTATATCATTCAAAGATATCAGTGATTATGGTAATTGTGTTTTGTCAAGTAACAGGCTTCAGAATTTCATAAAATTGTTTTACCACTGAAATAGTCCTCTTGACTTAGTTAATCCTGCTGCTGGGCATTCTTAACTCTAAAACTGTCATTGTAGCTAGCTTTAGTCACCTGTAATACCCATTGCTGCTGAGGGGCCTCCTTAGTCATCCTCTACTATATTGGGACCCCACAAAAGCTGCTACTGGTTGGAAAAAATGAGGGGAAAAAAGATTATTCATTTTCTGACTACATTCTTTATCCAAAATAGGGTTGTGATATGACTGTTTTAAGATAAAGCTGGTAACAGTGAATGAATATGAACAAGGTAAGTGGTAGAGATCAGTAGCCCAGAGTGACCAGTGTTAGTGCTTACCTTGGATTTTAAGAAGAACTGATGCTTCTGATATTCAGGGATGGTTTTCTGTTTTAGGGAGTTTTATAAATATGGGCAGAAGACAAGATACTATAACTCTCAACTTCTTTGTGCAAGAATTCTGGGCAAAACAAATATAATAGCAAAATAAAGGCTCCAAATTAGGATTATTTTAAAATAGTATTGTAGTTCACTTTAGAAGTTAATAGAATAACACATTTTGCATCAACATGAACTTCTGAGGACAATATGAAGCATAAAACTCTGATGTCTGGCTTTATTGAATACAATTTATTCATTTTATTTATTTATTTTACATTTGTTTACCAGAAAAGTCTGACTGCACACATGTCCTTTTTCAGTGGAGGCCTGGGGAGAAAAGCTCTACAATTAAGAGACATTACATTTGAACATGAGTTTGACAAATACATTCACACAATATTAAAATATAGTAGAATACAAGTTAAAGGTTTATGAAGTTACAACATGAACAATTAATAATTCCATTTATACAGAATTAGTTTGCAATAGGGCAGAGCCAATTAAATGAAGGACACTTAAACATAGAGAAACTGTTTTCAGTTTTAGTGGAATATTCAAACAGACTTAATGAGGCTCATGTGATAGTAGCTATACTAGACAGAAATAAGATAACAATAGGTTTATAAAGGGGAGGTGGTTGTTGATCTAGCAAGGGCTGACACAGTTATGGAGCCATGTTCCTGCCAGGTGTGTCTTTAGTGAACGTTTGAAGTATTCCAAGGAGTTATTGGATGCTATGTTGATGGGTAGGGAATTCCATTGGGTGGCAATGTAATAAGAGAGGAAAGATGCTCCTGCTGTATTGTTTATTTCAGTTACTTTGAGAAGGGGTTTATTGCTTGATTGTAGTACCCTGTTGCTAATATATGGTTATAGTAGATTTTGAATTGACGGAGTTTTATCTGGATAGTATATAAATTTGTGGGCTAATGTAAGTTGGTTGTAAAGGAGGAGCTGGGGAATCCTAAATGATTTCCTTTTTCAAGGGATAGAGCAAAATTATTTTGTTTTATTGCTTCTTTTTATTAACAGTTTTAAAATCCCCTTAACAAATACAATCAACTATTTACAAAGGTGTTACTGAACAATTTTTGATGATTTAAACTTTGAACTTTACTTACTTATCTAAGTCATTATTAAATTTCAACCAAGTATTATAATATGAAGTAACTCTGTTTGATCTGGTCTTGATTGTAGCTAGCTCAAGTTGACATGCATTATTAGCAATGTTCACAAATTCCTTCAAAACAGGAGAAGTCTCATTCTTCCAGTTTTTGGTAATGACCTTTCTTGCAATAGCCAATGTATTCCAAAGAAGAGGGTATTTTTTTCTAGAAACACATGTAGGAATTGGTACATTAAATAGAATCAAAGATTTAGTTAAAATAAATTTATCATTAAAAATAGCCTGTAAAAAAGAACTCATATTATCCCAAATGGCTTGAGCAATGTACAGTCATAAAATATAGATTGCCAAACAACTTTTATTTCTGACGTACATATCCAACATCCAAGTTCTTTTTTGTACATTAGTTCAACTTTATGTGGTGTAATGACATTTCTATGTATACATTTCCAGGAGAATAACCTCCAGTGCAATGACAGAGTAGTTTGTTTTAATGATAACAACTTTATTTTTTGTCTTCCTCACTTAGAGAATAACTATCAATTGATCTAAAAAAGTCCCAGTAATTTCATTTATAATATAATTTTGTGCTTTTAATCATTTTGTATATTTCAGATAAATAACCCTTTCCTATTATGCTCTGACATGCTAAACTAATTAAAGATTCTATAAATTAAGGAACTGTGTTTCTTATTGTTTGTTGCATTAACTCAATCATATGTTCAATGGATTGTCTGCAAAATTGTAGATATAGCCATAGTTCTTTAGTTATATCAAATGTATTCATTATATTATCAGTAGTATGTATTTCCCATTTTTATTAATCTGATAAATTGAATGTGTTAATACTATCCTGTTTCTAGGCTATAGGAAATAATAACAACAGTTATACTTTATATTCTGGATTTTTATACATAAAATCTTTAAATATATTTAACATTTTAGTAATATAATATAAGCTAAATGGTTTGTTTTTACTTTCTGAGAAATAATCTCTTAACAACCAATGAAAGTTGTTACCTAATATGTTGTTATGTTGTACTGTTATTAAGTAGTTAGATTTTAACCAATTTTTTCATGTAATTCTTTCCACTTAGCAGAACAGTTATTCCATATATTAATAATGGAATAAAGCGTATTCCATTTATTAATAAGATGGTTTATTGTATCTAAACTATTAGCATAATTGAGTGTTAGTATATCTTAATTATGTCAAAATTATTCCAAAATACTTAATTTTTGTTTTTACAATATATTTAGAGAATTTCCTATCTATTTTATATGTACTACAGCTCATAAGAAGAATTTTACTTTTACTTTCTTTAAAACTAAGTGATGACTTCTTCTGAAAAATCTCTATTCGATTAAATAAGATATCATCTGCAAAGAGTTGTGTTTTATTATTTAGATTGTATCATTTATTTGAATACCATTAATATTCATATTTGATCTAATATAGTTTGAAAAGGTTTTATAACTAAAGCAAATAATAATGGTGACAAAGAACATCCTTGTTTAGTACGCTTAGTAACTGTCATTGGCTTGGAAGTATATGAACCTATTTTTATATAAGCTAAAGATTTCTCATAAAGAAGTCTAACAAGCTGTAAAAATTATTTAAAAAATGTATTACTCCAAAACAGATAATAAATACTCTCAATGAACTGAATCAAAGGTGCTATTAATATCCAAGCTTACCAAAGTTGAATTTGCATTTGTATTATTAACAAAATATATTATTGTTATTATTTTTTATATTATCATAAGAATTTCTTTTCCATGTGAAACCAGTTTGGTCATCGTTTGTCAACATAGGAAGAAATTGTTTAATTCTATTTATTTATATTGCATGAATATTTTGCAATCTATGTTTAGTAATGACATTGGTCTACAGGAAGAACATTTTGTTGCATCTTTGTCAGCTTTTAAAATAGGAGAAGTTAGAGTATATTTCCGAGATGGTAGTCCTTTAACTATTGAATATAATTTCAACAGAACAACTAAAGCTTCTTTATGTATTAATTTATATCATTCTCATATAATGCAATCATTTCCAGGAGCTTTATTAAGTTTTAATTTATTAATCTAAATTTTAAGTTCAGACATTAAGATCGGTTTATCAATTAGTTTTAACTGATCTTTCGACAATTTATTTTTAATATCTTTCTTTATAAAGGATTTAATAACACCTTGTGAATCCGTTGTTGGATTATATTGATTCATTTTGGTAACATGGATCCTAAATACTCCTAGGATATCCTTTAGTTCTGTGATATTCTTTTTACTATTTGGAATATAAAACTCTTTAATATAATTAGATTTAAAAATCACTTTTGATCTAGTTGCTAATTTATGCATGTTCTTAGGATTTAAAGAATATGTATTCATTTTAAGTTTTTCCAGATTTATCATGGTTCTGTGTTGCAAAACTTCTAAATTTTTTTAATTTAATCTATTAAGTTTTTTTGTTAGATTTTTATTACCTTCTTCTATATCCAGTTTTAACTTATCAACTTTTCTTTGTAAGGCTATTAATTCCTTTTCTTACTATTTTTTCTTATTTATATATTTGATAAGCATGCTTTTAAAGAATCCTATATAAATATCTATAACTTCTACACAATTTGCATCTATAAAGGTCTGAATTTCTTTATTAAAAAATCCTTAAATTCTTGTAAATGAGTTATGTATGCTGGTATTCTTTTAATAGAAATATTGTTGTTAGTAATTAGCATGACTTCAAATGTAATCACATTATGATCTGATAATGGGCAAGAGACTACTTTAACTTTACCTAATCTTGTAGTAATATCATTTGAGACATATAGCTTATGTATTCTGGATTGTGTACCATGTCTATGTGAGAAATAGTGAATTTGACTCCAAAAACTTATTTATGCCTTTGATATTAAATAAATCTATAAAATCTATTAAAGATTTAGCTGAGGCAGGTTTTCTGCATTTATTAATGACATTAGAATCTTTATCACTCAATATACAGTTGAAATCTCCCGCAAATATAATACTCCCTTTCAAAATCTGTGTTCTCACTTCTAATTGATGTTTAAGAACATTTACACCAATTCAATGAATCCAGTAAACATTAATTAAGGTATATATTTTCCCTTTTATTTCTAAAGTCACTAAACAAAACATTCCCTCCTCATCATTATATGTACTTATGATCTTAGATATTGGTATAGAATTCTTCCATAGTATAGCTACACCTCTTCTCTTCTGTTTATAATGAGAAATAGTAAGTACAGTGTAATAATTTGTATTAAGGCAATCTCTATCCTCTAGTATTAAATGCTTTTCTTGTAAGAATATAATTTGAGCATTAAATATCTTTAAGTATTTATTTACGTGAACCCTCTTACAACCATTGTTCAATCCATTAACATTAATGAAAATACAATACAAATACATTATATTTTATAGTAAGTATGGCTAATCATTTGAATGTCATGACTAATAAATCACTTCTATTAAACTGGAACTGATTATACATAAATCTGACAATAATATTTTGAGTACTGTAAGTCAAACACATTCTATTAATCACAGTAGACACCAGTAAGAAAACAAATATAATATAAAAGACTAAAAATAAACTTAATTTGTTTCCTTCATCCCTCGTAGAGTTTAGTACTCCTAGTTTGAATAGCAGTCCTACTCAAACATACTCACTAACCTCTAATAATTAAAATCAGACTTAGACTTCCCTCAGTTATTTGTAAATTTAAATTAAACAAAAGGTCAACAAATGTATTATTAAATAAAATATATATATTTTAAATCCAATAATTACATTAATCACTATATGTTAAAAATATCACTCAGTATGCTTAGTTAACTCATTTTTATTCTTTACACAGACTCACAAACAGACATCCACATATGTGCCTGGACACACACACATACACACACACACACACACACACACACACACACACACACACACACACACACACACGCACGCAGACACTCACATCCACAACTGCACTATAGTTACATGTAGTTGTGATGTAGCTTCAACTATACCCATAGGACTGAATGGGTAAACTCCATCAAAAGACAGAGTTATTCTCCTAGAGAAAAATAACTCATATTACCCCAATTTATCAAGAGCTGTTGCAGCTTTTGGCGGAATTGCACATGACTAATTAGCATTACCTGTATACTCTGACAGTTGCACTGACATGTCTCTGCACCAGTAAGGCTGCTGTGTATGGTACAATTACAGCCAAGGGAAAACTGAAGCAAACAAGTAGTCTCTGAATTGGAAATGCTCACTGAGATGCAGAAACCTTCCAAGTTAAGGCTTTTGCATCATGGCAAACCTTTTTGAATCCTGACTATATATATATATATATATATATATATATATATATATATATATATATATATATACACACACACACACACACACACACACACACACACACACACACACACACACACACACACACACACACATAGTTTGTGTATGTTTCTTTTTACCCTTTGGTTTGGTTGTTAGTTGGGATATTTTGCAGACACCTTAATCTTTATGGACATCAGCTGTGTTTAAAGACCATGTGTTACTGAAGTATGGCCAAACTATCCACTTATGATTTATTTTTATGTTGTGAAAAGGAACCTCTGAGAGATACTGATTTATTTATTACAATGAACATCTGATCACTTTTTACAGTGATTCCAAATCAGGAAGGAGTGGAAATGACCAGAAAATATTTATTGGTCAACAATGGGTATGACATAAAGCACATTGATTTAATTTGGTTATGTATAGAAACCATACTAGAGAATAATTTGTTCATGTTTAATAATGGGTATTATAGGTAATGCACAGGAGTGGCCAAGGGGACACCCTATGTAAATAGCTATGCAAATAGAGTTCTAGCACAGTGGGAAAATGTACTAGTGCTATGCAATAATGAGTATGCTCCCATATAAAGTTCTACAGGAGGTTTATGGATGACATTTTCCTCCTGTGGAGGGGCACACAGGACATGTTTAACAAGTTCATTGGCTATTGACATAGTACGACCAGCTATCTGTGTTTTACAACCCAGGTTTCTTCCACTGTTATTAGCTTTTTTGATGTTAAACTCAAGAGAGGGGAGTTTAATCAGGTTGTTACAAGCAGGTATATGAAGGATACCTACAGGGACCATATTTTACATAGAAATAGTCATCACCCTCAATATATGTTTAGGCACGTCATTAGAAGGCAAGGTATGAGGGTTTCAAGGTTGAACAATAATACAGCCAAACTTTGAAGCAGCTCTGAATGAGATGAAGGATGAGTTAAGAGAGAGGGGGTATAGAGATTGTTTGATCAATATAGAACTGGATAAACTGAAACTTTTAAGGGAAGGGTCAGTTAAACCCTATTTTTCAGACTTTAGGGATATGGATAAGGTAAATGGGCAGGATGTAGGATCTGCCTCAGGTGCAGCATTGTGCCTGTATTATTCTAATAATGTTAAATCCATTTGTGAGATTGTAAGATGAAATTGGCATAGTCTACACTCTGATAATGATCTGTAAGTCTTTATAGATAGTGAACCAAAATTCACATTTAAAAACAAGAAATCATTCAAGCATTTATTATGTTATGGGCCAATTAAGAACTATAATTCTAACCTGACCAAGGGCACCATTCTGCGTGGAAGGTGCAATATATGTATGTATATTAATAATAGTAATAATTTCAAGTATACTTTTACAGGCAGAGTGTATGAGTTCAATGTTTCAGATAACTGTCAGGCTAAGAATTTGGTTTAATTAGCTCAATGTAATATCTGCCAAAATGTTTTATGTTGGCAAAACAAACAGTATGTTAATGGAGAGAGTGAGAGAGTATATTAGATGCATTAGACAGCTAGAGGAAATAGACACCAGTAATGAACATAACTTTAGTTTTATGGTTGTTGAGACTATACCTGAAGATCTGAGGTCATACCTCTCAAATGTACAGATTTTCACTGAATGTCCATATATTTCATCCATTTTTCATAAAATTGTGTTTTTTTGAGCAAATTAGTGATAAATCATTAAAGACTGAAGTTAGAAAATAATGACAGACATTTGAGTTTCAGACTTCATATCCTTCAGAAAAATCATGCTAATGCAAAACCTGTTATTCTATCAATTTTAAAGTGTGTAAGAGCAATATTTTAAAAAACAGCCCTATTTTTGAGCCTTAGTCTCACTTTTATGTATGGCTTTGTCCAGATTTCTTACTCTAAGAGGTTGAGAAGTATATTAAGTGACATTTCTAATAAAACAGAGACAAGGGAATTTTATTGGATCTTGCACCTGCAGGCAGATAAAAATGAAGGGTTAAATGGAAAAGTCTCTTTAAGGCCAGCCCTAAATGGTAGATGGCTGTTCAGCCAAAGGAATGTTCACTAAGTAGAATAAACACATGACCCATAACTAGTTATTCTATTGGAGGAGTTTGAATGTGCTTAGAGTATTTATACAGATTGTCTAGTATATTGTTTTTATGGACTGATGAAATTGAAATAGTCATTGAAAGCACTTGCCATATTTGATTGTTTTTATGTTTGACAGTCATTAAATTTGTGGATTTTACCTCTGCTGAGCCACAGTAGTTACTTGTTTTTGTCTTGTGGAATTTTCTTTTCATTTTACCACTGTGCTAATTACATCATGTGTGTGTGTGTGTGTGTGTGTGTGTGTGTGTGTGTGTGTGTGTGTGTGTGTGTGTGTGTGTGTGTGTGTGTGTGTGTGTGTGTGTGTGTGTGTGTGTGTGTGTGTGTGTGTACATATATATATATATATATATATATATATATATATATATATATATATATATATATATATATATATATATATAGTTTGTCTATGTGTTCTTTTTTACCCTTTGGTTTGGATGTTAGATATTATGCAGACACCTTAATCTTTATAGGCATCAGTTGGGTTTAAAGACCATGCGTTACTGGAGTATGGCCAAACTATAGACTTATGCTGTGTTGATGAGGTCAATAAAAAAGCCAAAACATGCATGTACACAATTAATGGGATTTAACTTTAATGGCCTGAATGTAACCATAAAGTCCTAAAAAGTAAAAAAAAGTCATGAGCATTCAAAAGCCATATAGCTGAAACACTTCATGTCTTTAAGCAGTCATTGCATATATTCCAATGGCCTCCAATACTGGAGGCTTAAGGTATCACACAGTGAAAATTCTAGCATGACTTGTTTTTTCTTGCAGTTTTTTACTGAATGGTTTGTCTGTGTGTCCTTTTTGCCCTTTGGTTTGGATGGTAGTTGGAATATTTTACAGATATCTTTATCTTTATGGGCATTAGCTAGGTTTAAAGACCATGTTTTACTAAAGCATGGCCAAACTATCCACTTATGCAGTGCTGACGAGGTAAAAAAAAAGAATGAAACCTGCATGCCACAGTTAGTGACGTTTGGGTTTATTAGCTTCGATATAACCATAAAGACTTAAAAAGTAAAAAAGTCATGTGCATTCAGAACCCATGTAGATGATTGGTTTTGTTGCTATATATATATATATATATATATATATATATATATATATATATATATATATATTTTTTTTTTTTTTTATGGGTCTACTTCATAACATTGAAATTTCATAATGGTGAATTTTATAATATTGAGGCCAAAACATCTAAATTCCAAAACACTGAAAACCCAAAACATTGAAAACTCAGAACACTGAAAGTGTGCTTCATAACATTGAAAACTGCATTGCATATGTAAATAACATCCTCTCCACCTATAACAACACAAAACTAACAAACACACTTTCTACTACGTTTCTGCAGAGGGGGCAAGCCCCCCCCTGCATCCCCCCGTAAATTATATATATCAACTCCAAGATCGCATTACAGTGGGAAAAAAGTTACTTTCCTAACCTCACTGTATACACTGAGGTTAGGAAATTAACTTTTTTCCCACTGTAGTGCAATCTTGGAGTTGGTATATTTAATTTATGTGGGGTGTGGGGGCAGAGCCCCCTCACATGGGGGTGCAGGGGGGTTTGCCCCCTGCAGAAATGTAGTAGTTTGTTAGTTAGGTGCTGTTGTGGGTGGAGAGGATCTTATTTATTTCTGCAATATAGTTTTCAAAGTTAGGAAGCATCCTTTCAATGTTCTGAGTTTTCAATGTTTTGGGTTTTCAGCGTTTTGAATTTTCGATGTTATGGTCTCAGTGTTATGAAATTCAAAGTTATGAAATTTCAATATTATGAAGTAAACCCATATTATATATATATATATATATATATATATATATATATATATATATATAGAGAGAGAGAGAGACATATATATATATATATATATATATATATATATATATATATATATATATATATACACATACATATTTAAAAGCCATTTACAAATAATACATAAATCAACAGTTGAATAGTACAAATGTAAGCATATTTCATCAATTAAGTCAACAAGGTATAGTTTTAAGTGAATAACCATCATTGTCCAGGATCATAAACAGACCCAAGTATACCGACTAGTTTTATTATGAGTGCCTCTTAACCATTGTCTCTGAACCACTTACACAAGTTCTGCTTGAACAATTCTTCCTTTATTTAAGACTTAAACCCAGATAATATTTTCTGTGTACAGATGTTTTCAAGAATGTGATTTCATGAAGTCCTCCCAGTTTTGGAAAGTTAGTTTTCACCTATAGCAATGCAATACATGCTTTTAGATAATGCCTTTTCACCTGTAACTATCCTATATAAAACATCACAGCAGATCAATACAGTACATCTGCAATATAAATATAATAAAAATGAATAAATAATGCTTAAAATAAATTAGCAAATGTGAATACAGAGATACACACCATAGTGGATTTAACATTACCCCTATAAATAGTTAGAGCTTTAGGGATCTCCTGAATAAGGCCTCTAAGGCACATGTTGAATCAGATAAGGTATCCAGTTTCAGAGTAACAAGCAAGATAAACAAGACAAGGTGTTGAATGTTTTCAGATGCATCCTGGGAATAGCCAGATGCTCTCACTTGGCGACTCAGGAAACTAGCCAAGTAAGAGGATACTACCAGCTGTTTTAAATTAGTAGGACCCAGATTGCAAAAGTATAGACAGTTAAATACATGAATGTTAAAAATAGATCTGACAGGCTCTGCAAGGGAAGGCAGGCCCCCAAGCATTGACTTAGTCACAAAATATTACATCCACTGCAACTGTACCACTTCTTCATCCAAAGGGTAAAAGTAAAGGCATTGTATTAGGTCATTCCTGTGCATTGATCACCATCTCATAATGTTCCAGATACTGAAAATATTCTTGTGATGAAAATATGTCTTGACCAAAAACTGACACCTACTTCTTTAGTGCAAATCTGTCATTAAAATCAGTTTCAAATCACATACTGTGATACAAATTCCAATGTGTTCCCTCATATATAAGGTGTAAAGGAAACGAGGATGTGATGGATTGAGGGCACAAACCAGTGCAATATAAGTATTTGCCAAGTTCAGCTTCATTTTGCTTTTTGACACCTATTAAAGGATGGACTCCATGAAGTTTTCAAATTTGATTCAATATAGTACAGACACCTTGGTAGGGGAGAGATACAGCTTAACACCACCAGCAGAAAACCTGTACTGAATACGTCCACATTTCAATTCCACCCTGAGTGCCAGCAAACACATTGAGAACAATGATACAAGAAACAAACCCCCTGCATTCCAACAGATGACTGCTGGGGGACTTAAATGCAAGAAACAAAGTACTTCAGTTAAACATAGTTCCACAAAAAGCCCAATTACAGTGTGATCTCAGATTCCATTAGGATATCACTGTCCAGAATGTCAAAAGCCACTTACAGAACAAGAAGTACCAAGATGGAGGATATCATTTTATGTTGTGTCATTGGAAGGCATCTTACACCTTGAATAAGAATTGTTTCAGTGATGTGCTTGGACCTAAAACTCATAGGTTAGGTTAGTACTAGGCTAACTGCCCTTGTGAGCCATTTTGAGCCTAGCCACCCCCCCCTGAAAAAAACTCTGTACCTTGTGTTTGTAAGGCAAACACCTTAACCATTAGGCCACCCTCCCAACTGACATGGATCAAAGAGGGCACTAAATGTCAAACAAGAACACATTAAAGATTTCCAGCACATGTGGGTTCAAGGAGTTTTTTTCTAAGAATCAGAGTTTTCATGGTATCCTTTAAAGTGTTTGATAAAAAAGAAAAACAGTCTCAATCAAGGCTGACCAGTCTGGAAAATACGTGTCCTTGTGAACTGAGACGAGCCTTTACCAGCTTTGAAGAGCCCTGATCCAGCCTGCAGAAGGAGGGGCATATATGAAACTACAGTTATGACCTGTTTGATGTCAGCATGTGATAAAACTTGGGCTAGCTGAAGTCCAGGACATCAATACCTGACAGACAGTAAAGTGTTGCAGATGCATCATTGAAGAACTGCCTTATCTTGGCAAGCTCATCTTCCAAAAAATGTACAGCCTCTCTCCATTCACAATACAAAAAATAACTCGGTGACCAACAAGATAGGATGGGCTTCATAGCTTGTTCAACACTCAGAAAGATTGCCTTCAGAAAACTAGATGCAGCAGAAATCTCACTGGACAAACACCTGCTTAGATAACAATATTCAGAGCTTCAAAAAGACTATAATGATAGACCATGATGAGCAAATCTAGATCATCAGCATTGGTTCCCTCCAGGAACTTGTCCACTATAGGCATCAATGTGCCACCATTGATGTTATGGAAATCCTTGCAATGAACAAGTTCATTAGTGGTTGGCAAAACTGATGGAAGCTCCAGCCTAAGATGAAACACGTACTGCTCAGTCCAACAGACTGTTTCTGCCACAGTGTCCCGTTCTTCAAACTAAGTTGGAACACTAAGTCCAAAGAGTAGCTTAAATTCAATAATGACTGAAATGTTCTATTCCATGTTCATTTGACTCATTATTGAACCAGGTATTGTGTCTTTGTGGATTTAGAGAAAGCATATGACAGGGTTCAGGAGAAGAGTTGTGGTATTGTATGAGGAAAGGAAGCCGGGAGTGTCAGATAAGTATGTAAGAGTGGTACAGGATATGTACAAGGGTAGTGTGACAGCGGTGAGGTATGCAGTGGGAGTGATGGATGCGTTTAAGGTGGAGGTGGGATTACATCAAGGTTCAGCTCTGAGCCCTTTCTTATTTGTAATGGTGATGGACAGGTTGACAGATGAGATCAGACAGGAGTCCCCATGGACTATGATGTTTGCAGATGACATTGTGATCTGTAGTGAGAGTAGGGAACAGGTGGAGGAGACTCTGGAGAGGTGGAGATATGCTCTAGAGAGAAGAGGAATGAAGGTCAGCAGGACTAAGACAGAATATATGTATGTGAATGAGAGGGAGGATAGAGGAATAGTGAGGATGCAGGGAGTAGAAGTGGTGAAGGTGGATGAGTTTAAATACTTGGGATCAGTAATTCAGAGTAATGGTGAGTGTGGAAGAGAGGTGAAGAAGCGAGCACAGGCAGGATGGAGTGGGTGGAGAAGAGTGTCAGGAGTGATTTGTGACAGACGAGTACCAGTAAGAGTGAAAGAGAAGGTCTACAAGAGGGTAGTGAGACCAGCTATGTTATATGGGTTGGAGACAGTGACATTGACAAAAAGGCAGGAGTCAGAGCTGGATGTTGCAGAGTTAAAGATGTTAAGATTTGCACTGGGTGTGACAAGGATGGACATTATTAGGAATAAGTATATTAGAGGGTCAGCCCAGGTTGGAAGGTTTGGAGACAAAGCCAGATTGGCAAGATTACATTGGTTTGGACATGTGCTGAGGTGGGATGCTGAGTATATTGGGAAAAAGATGCTAAGGATGAAGCTGCCAGGTAACAGGAAAAGAGGAAGGCCTAAGATAAGGTGTATGGATGTGGTGAGAGAGGACATGCAGGTGGTTGGTGTGACAGAGCAAGATGCAGAGGACAGGAAGAAATGGAAACAGTTGATCTGCTGTGGC
The DNA here is from genome assembly GCF_019279795.1 of Protopterus annectens. Taxonomy (NCBI): domain Eukaryota; kingdom Metazoa; phylum Chordata; order Ceratodontiformes; family Protopteridae; genus Protopterus; species Protopterus annectens. Next base: position 1,902,064,907 of record NC_056725.1, read on the forward strand.
GACCCCTGATGGGAGCAGCTGAAAGATGAAGAAGATTTTACCAGGTATTAAGGTTTCCCAGGAGTAGCTATCTAGGGCATTTATCCAGTAAGGGGATCCAAGAAAATAATCAAAATCATTGGTAGTTTCAACACACATCCAGGTCATTTCCACCTCAGATTCAAAACAAATGACTACACCATAATTAATACTGCTTTGCAAAGAACTATGACTAATATGATGAGTTGAAGGGATGGATTCTGCTAAATGGGCACACACCTGTCATCCAGAAAAGTCTCTGTGTTAAATGCCAAATCAACTGTAAGGAGCAAGTCAAATGCAGTGCCCAACTTAGTCTGACCTGACCTGCCATTAACAAGTATAACCCTCAGCAGAGCCTCAGAAGAGAACTTAGAAGTCAGAGAAGATAGTCTGACTCCAGACGTACCTACAGAAGAGCTGGAGGACATCCATTCACTTAATGATTTACAACTGGGTGGTGATGGTCAGTCCTAAATATGATATCATCTGCTTGGTCTGGACTCAACAACATGATGCCACTTAATCCAAACCCTATAGCTGTTGCATCTCTCAACTTCTTGAATGACAGTAGTGAGTCAACTAAAATTGTGTATAAAAAGGAAATTAACTAAAATTCAAAATAGCTGAGTTTAGGGACCACAAGCTTAGTTCTGATATATGGCTACTTCTTTCATTAGCTCTGTAGAGTTACGTCTTTAAAGCCATCAAAATAGTGATAAAGGCAGTTTATTCAAAATGGAGTTTAGTCTAAAGATGTGTGAAGATATCATTCTTGCAAAATGGCCACATGCTGATCAACAACTTAATTTCAACTTTGCCAGTATGAAAAAAGAAACTAAGAGATGTGTCAGTGACTCTTTCAGTTTTAGTAAATTCAGTAACTGGCTAGTAAGTAAACTGCCTGGATACCAGCAAATAAAAAACTTAGAGAGACTCAAAAGAAAATCAGGTAGAAAAGGTGAAGAGAAAACACTGACTGGGAAGAATCCTGCAGCTTTTCAGCAAAAAGCAGTTCAAACCACAGCTTTGGTGCAAGGCATGACTTTCAGTCCTCTAGAAGAGAAAATAAATCAAATGTGCTCTAAGCTGATTAAAATAAATGAAACACTGAAGGATTACATCAACTCAAATAATAAAAGGCTGGAAAATGGAAGAAGCTTTAAATACTTATTCAGATGGGCTGATAAAACTGCAAAACTCAGAGGCCAAACTGAAGAAAAGGATGGCTGAACATGAGATTGCTCAAGAAGAGCTGTTTCTAAAATGGTAGAGTTAGAGGACAGAGAACACAGGAAAACCTGAGATTTTCTGCTGTACCAAAGAAACTGGAAGAAACAGACTGTATTAATTTTATGAAAGCACACATAAGCAATTGGACTGGCTTTACACAGCAGGATTTGTTAACTGAAAGGGTGTGTCATGTTTATGCACCAAACCTTGCCATGAGAAAGCAGACAAGACTGGTATTAGTAGAGATGGAATCATACCAGCAAGAGAAGTCGCTCCTGACAAAACTGTGGTTTAAAGCAAAGTATTAAAAGTTGGAGATAGTAGAATGTTTGTGGAAAATGATTATTCGCTGTACACCAGGCAGAAGAAAAGCAAATTTATCACAGCCCCAAATACAAAATATTATCAAATACGCCGATGACTCTATCCACCTCCAACAATTTCTCAGACCTCCTTACAGTTACTCAAAAAGGGTTTTACTTCAGTCAAATCTTGGCTAAATAATGCTCAAATCCTGTTAAACCCACCAAAAAACTAAACTTTTACTTTTCTCCACAAAATTACCAGATATAGAATTCAAAATCTGTTCTAAGGATGGTACAGAAATTTTAGCAGTGAAAACAGCTAAATTGCTTGCATAACAATAGATGATAAACTCACTTTTGAGCCTCATATACTAAATGCAATAAAGAAAACACACTTCAAACTAGGCAAACTTTACCGACACAAACTTTACCTGGACAACCACACCAAAACAAAACTTGCCAGTACCTTACTTATCCCCTCCCTTCTGTATGGTAGTGCCATTTTTACAAACCTTAACACAACTCTTGCTAATAAACTACAATCCTGCTATTATAAAATAGCCAATATGCCTCTGGAAAACCTTACTGTTCACAACATTGCCAAGCTATTGCAGAAATTAATTGGCTGAAGTTTCCCCACCATCTCTTCTATACCCAATTAACCTTAGCTCATAAATTAATCTTTAGACCCAATGACTGCCCAGCACTAAGCTCCATCCTACAAATGTATACTCCTACATGAACACTAAGATCCTCAGGCAAACAGCTACTAGCCATAACAAAACCAAACAAAAGAGCTGGACAACGTTTATACTCCCATAGCATTGCCAAGATTTGGAATACCTTACCCCCCCCTCCCAAATAACTCAAACTGACTGCATAAAAACCTTTAAGTCAGCACTAAAATCCTACTACCTAAACAATCCCTCCTGCCCCTGCCAAACAAATAGACCACCTTAAACAGTCCTTCAACAAATTATTGTATTATGCAATGAATAACAACCAGTTCTATAACTCCATTTTTTTTCTTTTTTTTTTTTTTGTTACCTAACATTGCAATTTTTTCTGTTTACTCTCACTACAGATGGTACTGATTCACATCTATACTGTTCTACATATGTAACTTATAAACCTGTACTTACTGAATGAGAACCCTGATCCAAAATATTTTATATATGTTTTCCTTTTATACATGCAATATTTAGATTTTGCTTATGTTAGATTAATTTTACTTGTAATACATGTGGAACTTTTCTTCCCAGGCCTCCACTGAAAATGGATTTTGACCCAGTGGACTTTCCCGGTCAACAAATGTCAATAAATAAATAAATAAATAAAAATTTTACAATGCACTTTACTAAAACAGATGGAATTTAAACTCTTTCGATAGTAAAGTAAAACACCACAGAAAAGGAGCAAGGAATGCCAAGAACCCATTTTGAGAATCAGGGTCCATCTACACTTAAAAAACCTCAGAATATTCCCCAACAACAATCTTAGACAAACTAATTCATTTTTTGATGTGAGTGGTGAACTGTTATACTAAAAATAACAACAAAAGCAACAGCTCCAAATTAGAGTGAGGAGTCATTGTTCACTAGAGCTCAGTGGAGTACAGTTGCCTTACCCTTACAGGGGGTGACAGTAAGTACTGTTAGTCTCATTGAGCAAAGTCCAAGCAGGACATGCAACAGGAGATCAGAGGAGGCACAGCAATTAAACAACAGAGACTGAGAGCATCAGTGTCAGTACTGACAAAGACGAGCAGACTCCTCCAGGATTTTAATAATCTGTTATGAATAACCACATATGACTCAATGGGTCTACTTTGATTCACTGAAAACTCATTTCACTGAATTTCAAAACACTCACACCAAATCACTGAAAGTTCAAATCACTGAAAACTCATTTCACTGAATCACTGTTCACTGAATGTAAGTAATGTTGGGCAAATAAAATGTATATGCCCTTTTCTCTACTGTAGTGTGATCCTGGAGTTAGTACATATAGTTAGGAGGGGTGTGGGGGGCACAGCCCCCACATTGGGTGGTGTGGGGGTGCAGCCCCCCACTTACTTTTGGTTTTATATTGTTGGCTTTCAGTGAAATGAGGTTCATAAATATAAAAGCTACGTAGGTGGGTGGCTACTCCCCCCATACCCACCTAATGTGGGGGACTGTGCACCCCCATACATCCCTAACTATATACACTAACTCCAGGATCACACTACAGTGGGGAAAAGGGCATATACGTTTTATTTGCCCAACAGTACTTACATTCAGTGAAATGAGATTTCAATGATTTGAGCTGTCAGCGATTTTTTGAGGGTAAATTGAAATTCAGTAAAAGGAGTTTTCAGTGAACCAAAGTAAACCTGACTCAATATATCCGAGTCAAGGTAGTTTATCAGCAGATGAATCTGCCTCTGGGGAAAGAGATGTGACCACAGGACATTTGTTCACCAAAACAGCAAGCATTCCAAAGAGACAGTCTGTGAAAGTAGTTTAAAAATGATCAGACAGATTTTCCCATACAAATACGTAAAGGTCCACCACACTTCTTCTTTTGGCTTTTTCACAGTTAGGGGTCACAACAGCAGATCACCTGTCCAGTCATGATTGGCAGTGGAGTTTTACGGTGTCGAGTTGCCAGCCCAGCGCCCAACCTTCCTCAGAAGACAAACACATGCACGCACTCATGCCTAGGGACAATTTGGAGTGTCCAGTCCACCAGATAGATAGATAGATAGATAGATAGATAGATAGATAGATAGATAGATAGATAGATACATAGATAGAGAGAGAGACAGAGAGACAGAAAGACAGGTAAGCAGATAGATAGTTATGTCACGCTAAATTGGTTGTTTTCCATTAATTATTAAGACATTTCTCTGTGATGTGTATCATCTGAAATCATACTGACAATGAAAAGGAATACAGGATTTCAGAATCTGAATGACATTCGACTTAGATTTTTTTCTAAATAGCTGGCTCTGCTTTTGACACTGTCAGTTGCACATCAGCAGTGCATTTTGCCTTTAAATAATGGTCTTAAAATAGGATTCATAGTTCAGTTGTAGTGACATTTTCAGAACAGAACTATCCTACTAAGTGTAATAGTACAATCAAAATGAAAAGTGCTAGCTTTTATGTTATAATTCTGTACTGCAAATGTCATGTTACATTGATATCTATGCAGACAGTACAACAGTGATACGTAAGAGCACAAGATAAAATTATTTGTATTTTGTTTTTGACATTAATATGTAAACTTTAAATAAGTTAAACATTTGGCTGTCTGTTGTAAAGTTTAAATTAGAAATGCAGAAAAAGTTTAGAATGGTGCCTTATGAATTTATCATAACAGTTTCTCCCCACTTGTTCACAGACAGTGAAAATCAGTTAAAATGTTAACAGTTAATAGGAAGGGATAAGAATTGCACCCCTCATGGTGGCCTTTTTATTATGCAAGTTATATCATTTTTAAATCACATTCTATCATATAGTGTACTGGGTTCAAAGGATGGATTACTGTGCATAATCACACAATCAGCGCTAAACTGAGGTTGTTCTGACCTTGGAAGTGACGCTCAGGAATCAGGGTAGCCAAGGCATATCAAAGTGCTAGAGTTGCAGTCTGTGTCACTTCCCCACCCTATTTGTATAGTCTACTGATAAGTTACTGTGTAATATACGAGCATTAGATTTCATTTAGAGTACATACATAGTAATTTCTGTCAGATATCCCCAGAAAACATATATACCCATAGAAAGCCGAATAGTTACGTAATGCTTCATGTTTGTAACCAGTTCATGCAGTCAATAATTTAAAAAAAAACAAAAAACAAAAAAAAAACATTATTTAAACTTTTCATGGACATCAGATCTGCAATTTATTATGTGTCCCATAGATGTCCAAGGAGAACTGGTGATGTTTAAGGGGTCCCATGTTATGCATGGTGGATTCTATGTGAGTGCGGCTTGCAAATGAATGACACCCATCCAACTATTTCCTGCTGTATACCTAGTGATTGCCAGGATACACTCTGACTTCTTCTGAAAATCAATAAGTTAGAACAAGTACATAAAATAGATGGCTGGATGAAATTAGTGAAAGTTTTTATCTGCTGGAAATTTCATGTTGTCTCAGGTACAATTGACATTTGTTGTTAACCATAATTCACACAATCATTTTCCCCCCTTTTTGGTTGGCTGGATGGATGAATGAATGGATGACATTAGTGAAAGTTTTTAGCTGTTAAGAATTTCATGTTGTCTCATGCATAAATAGCTATTCACACATTTTTGAACACTTTGCATCTGAATTAAGGAGTATCTCTCCAGATGGAAACAGTATACTGCTTCACAAGCAGCTTAAAAGGGTTAGCAGATAAGAATCTATCTCAGTTTACACATGTGGGGCTGGTGTTACCTCTAAATAAAACTGAAATAAAAATACCAAAATCCAGAACGAACAACTTCCAACAGACGAAAAACTCAGACCATGAAGTATTTTAACGCTTTCATTCACTTTATTACCGTGAACTTCTTACCTCTAAATAAAACTGGTTATACATATAACAGCAATATCACTAGAATGCTCTGCAACAAATAATGGTTTCTACAAGTTTGCATTAGAGAATTTTCCAGAAGTTTACAAACTGGACACGAGTATTCAGCTATGTATGCCTGTCCCATAGCCATTAGCACAACAGTTGATATGCACAACATTGATTAATTGTTTGCTAAAATTTTTAAATATGCATTTCAGAAAGAAAAGTATACTCACGGGGGGTTTTCACCGAGGGCCCTTCCTTCATACTGTAACACCATGTCAGTCCCATATATATTATACATCTTGTATGGGTTGACCGAGAGCAGAATGCTTCCGATGTATGTCTATTACAGAAAGCACAAGGGTTTTAAATTTATCTCACTTATTTTATATTTGTTGATTGCTGTAAGAGATTTCAATTAAGCTATCTTGACCTCACCTATAAATTGTCACTAGTTTTGCTATTACAGCTTATAACGTGACAGTGAAGCAGTTCTCGAGATTTTCTTTAAGTTCTTATTTATCCATCATAGCAAAAGGCACAATACAAATATTTTAATAAATAGAGAGGAGCAAGACAAATATCTGAAATGTCGCTTAGAAACAAATCTCATTGTTTGATATATGTTTAGGATGAAACTACGATAACCTTCAAATTCAATCTTGGCAAGTGTTTCACAAGACTAAGTAAAAAACACTTTCATTGAAATAATAGTAAAGAGAAATATCTGTACATCAGAGACATTCTCTACTCTTGAGTTATGATAATATCACATTAAATGTATCATTCTACATATTTATGTATGCCACATGTTAAGATTACATACTTTCCAAGTTAATACAGTCTACATTTTTTCTGATTGTTCCAGAAGTAACATAGTACCTTAGTATACCAGCTTCACTAATAACAAAAAATGTGTTTTTATTTTATTTATTTTTATTTATTTATTTGAAGTTTGTTTGCCAGGATGGTCCATTGGGCCGAATGAGCCCATTTTCAATGGAGTCCTGGGGAGAAAAGCTCCATAGATACAATGTATAAAATATATAAAATAACAGTTTGTTAAAGTACAAGAAGAATACATATAAGCCAAAGTAAATGTTAATACAATTAGAAGACAACGCAGAACAATATGTAACAATTCATATGAGTTTACAATTTTTTGTCTCTTTAATCACTAAAATAGATGTTAAATCAAAGACACTAGTGAGTAGGTATGTACCAAAGAATTAAACATAAGCAGTTATTTACAATATGTATGTTCCCATAGGGGGGTGTGATTGTAGGCTATGGGGGTAAGGTAGTAGCTGGGGATGTTATGCAGGATGGGAACATGAGCATTCCCAGAGAGATGTTAAGTGTGAGTGGAGGAGAGTTTTAAAGGTGGGGAGGCTGCAGGTGCTGCGAATATGAGGTGGGAGGGAGATCCAGAGACGGGCTAGGGAAAAAGAAAGTAAGAGTTTGCCTGCTGGATGGGCAGGTTTGTGGAGTTCAATCAGATTCTGAGTGTTGGCTCTTAGGGGTCTGCTAGGTAGGTGCATGGTGAAGGTTGAGGCAAGGGAGGGGCAGAGGGAGGGCTTGAAAATGAGCTTATGAGCATGAGTTAGCTGAGTGTAGATAAGGTAGGTGGGAAGCTCTAGCCAATTTAGTTTGTGGAGGGCAATACAGTGATGGGAGGAGGATCTGTGCCCAGTGGTGAATTTGGCGATTTTGTTATAGCAGGAGGAGAGTTTTGTTTTAATAGAGGATTGTAGGTTGGTTAGGAGCGGGGCACCATAAAGGAGAGAAGGGATGAGGTATGTGGTAGAGAGGAGGAATGTAGTGGATGGGGTGAAGAAGCGAATATGGCGATAGAACATACCAAGTTTCTGGTTTGTTTTTTTAACGTTTGTTTGTATATGGGTATCAAATTTAAGCTGATTATCAATGAGAGCTCCCAACAGTTTAGCACTGGAAACAATTTCAAGGGAAGTGTTGTTGTGACTGGTTATGGAGAATGAATTTATGTTGATGGTTATGCTTTTGGATGGGGTGAATATTATGAGTTTGGTTTTTGATGAATTGAGAGCTAGATGGTTATCTAGCATCCACTGTTTGGTGGTTGCAAAGGCATGTTGTGCTAGTTTTATAAGGGAGGGAATGGAGTTAGCAGCACAGATAATTGATGAATCGTCTGCATATTGGATAATTTTAGCATTAGGGATAGTGTGGTGGAAGTCATTAATGAAAATGTTGAAGAGTAAGGGACTTAATATAGAACCCTGGGGTACACCAGTGAGTGTTGAGGAAAGAGGAAGTGGATTTCTTCCATTTGACAGATTGTTGCCTATTGGAAAGGTAACTGGTAAACCAGTTGATAGAAGTGGGTGAAAGGTGTAGATTAGAGTGTTTGGTCAGAAGAAGGGACTGGGAGATGGTATTGAAAGCCTTAGAAAAGTCTAGGAGGAGGGTGGAAACAATACAGCTGGAGTCTTGGGCTTTATTCATGGTTTCGAGGAAGGAGAGTAGTGCGGTAGTAGTGCTGTGACCAGGTCTGAATCCATGTTGTGTTGGGGTTAGTAGGTGACTGTCGATGACTGTCGATGAGGTAGGGTAATAATTGTATGTGGATACATTTTTCAAGTAGTTTAGAGATGGGAGATAAGATGGCGATAGATCTAAAGTTGGAGATGTTATTATTGTTTCCACCTTTGTGAAGGGGAATAATGTAGGCTTTTTTCCAAATTTGGGGCACATAGCCTTCTTGGATTGACCGGTTTATAAGAATACAGATGGGGAAGGCAATGGCTTCAGCAGCTGTCTTTAGGAAGAAGGAAGGGATATTATCAGGGGCATTAGAGCATGGTTTTAATGTTAGAAGGAGTTTTTTTATAGTTGATACAGGGATGGGTTTGAGAGAGAAGAGAGGAAGGTGGGAGGTGGAAGTACCTGAGGAGGAGGGGATAGTGGGAATTGTAGCTGGATGAGTTATTTGTGAAGGATGATGTTAATTTGGATATGGAGTCGATGAAAAAGCTATTAAATTGGGAGGCTATGTCGGTATCAGAAGCATTTTGATCAGGGTGTGGATTTTCCTTTCTGCCGGGGTTGAAGAGGGATTAGTCTTGTGATTGTTTTGGAGGATGATATAGTAGGATTTGTGGTCGGAAATGATGAGTTTTTTTAACTCTGTTAAGGAGTATTTTGTATTCATTTAGGGTGGCTGGGGTTTTGTTTTTATAGTGATTCTTCAAGGCTTTATCACAGAGGCGCCTGACAGCTAAGGTATCTTTGGTTAGTCATGGGATGGTTTTGCTCTTAATTCTTTTAGTTCTCAGGGGGGCCAAGGTGTCTAATAGGTTTAGAAATGTTGTATTAAAATAAGTGACAGCTTCATCTAGGGGAAGAGTATTCAGAGGACTCCAGTTGAATTGTTTAAGTAAGTTAGAGAAGGTGTTGGGGTTGAAGTTTTTTAAGGAGCGTATAGAGATGGTGGTATGTGGCAGTTGTAGGGAGGGAGAGTGACGGTGAGCAAAAGTAGGAAAATGGTCACTGAAAGAGTCAGGGAGGGTACCACTACTAGAGATGAGGTGTGGGTGTGATACCAGAATCCAGTTGAGGGTGCTACCAGAGGAGTAGTCATTTGATGGCCTGGTTATAGAGTTGATTAGCTGATGAAAGTTGTAAAGGTTTATATTTAGGGAGTTTGTGGGGCATTGGACAGAGAACCAGTTAATATTAATGTCGCCTAGGATAAAAGTCTCATTTGTAATGTTGGTGGAGAGCCAAGAGAGTATGTCTTCAAGAGTAGGTATATTGTCACCAGGAGGGATGTAGAGGGAGGCTAAGCATATGGTTTTATGCTTGTTTAGGTGGAGTAGGGCTAGAAGTAATTTGGCGTTGGCAAATTGGGGAATAGGCTTAGAATATGAAGTAACTGAAAGGCAAGAGGAAAGGAGTAGAGCAACTCTGCCTCCTTTTTTATGGGTTCTGTCTTTCCTGATGATATTATAGTTGGGGGGAGTTATTTCAGAATCTTTTATGGAGGGTTTGAGCCATGTTTCAGAGATTGACAATATGTCAGGATGGTTATGGAAAAGCCAGGCATGAAGGTTGGGGATTTTGTTACATATACTTTGAGCATTTAATGCTGAGAAGGAGAGGGTTTTTACAGATGAAGGTGTGTAAGAGGGGGTGGTTGAGGAGTTGATGGGAGAAGGACCAGGGTTGGGGTGTATGTCACTAGAGAGAAGGGTGGTGATAAGTTGGTGAAGATGAAGATAGAGGTGATTGGAATATTTTGTGTATAGTTTGAGGGTTGTATGTTTTGTATAAGTAGTGCTAGTTAGGGTTAGAGTAGTATGCTGGTGGGTGGAAAGTAGTTTGAAGGAGAAGAGTAGGGAGACGTTGCAGAAGTATAGATGAGGGCTTATGAAGGTAGATGAGTGTTGGTGTTGATTAGGGATTGAACTGGTTGTGTGATAGTGGGGGGAGTGAATAGTGTTAAAGGGTTCGGTGATGTAGGTTAGATAGTATAAACAAAGTAGTAGTAGTGGATGGGTTACAAGTGAGGATGGTTTTGTTAGCATTGTTGTAGTTTAGGTTTTAGTTGGGATGAGTGATTGATATGAATGGAGTGTGGTATGGCTGTGAAAGGGTTCGGCTAGATGTTATGAGGTGATAGGGGGTGGAGCTGAGGAGTAAGGGTGGGGAAAGATTGAAGCTAATTGGAGTGGGTGTGGTTAGTGAGGTTTAAATGTAGAGGTAGTGGGGCGGGTGGTAATTTGGGGCAGGTAGGGGAGCGGAGTGAGCCCGCAGGGCAAACAGAGCAGGATGAGCCAAGAAAGGAAGACCAAAGACATGGGCTATGAAAAACAATCAGTAAGGGTAGAAACACAAGGTAAGTAGCCACAGGGGATAGGGGCAGGACAGTGAGTCAAGGGTGGAATGAGAACATAGAATTCACAGGGGTGAAGAAGTAGAATAGGCAGTTGGAGGTTTAATTAAAAAGTTCTGAGCTTAAAAGATTGAAGTAGAAGTCAGTTAATGGATGGATGCTGCCACCTGCTAACCAAAGTGGGTAATTGCAGATATTTGGAGCAGCACTGGGAGGAAAGGAAGGGATGAGTCTATGGAGCCAAGAGAGGTTGGGTCGGTGCTGGGCTGCTGGCTAGCGCACGCCGGGTCAAAAACATCAACCAGTGGCACAAAATGACTATGCAGTATGGTACATACACTCGTTTAAGTTTTTTGGTTCTTGTGGGGAGGCAGGACAGTTTCCCAATGCACCACACAATCCCTGAGATGGT